>NW_026645848.1:300000-378263 GCF_949987535.1 Balaenoptera acutorostrata | reverse complement strand
GCAGAGTTTTAAATGATACCTCTCGTCCACAAATATATTAAGGGAAGGCAACGAAGAGGCTTTGAAAGCAAGGCAGAATTGCAGGAAACAGATTTCAGGAGGTAGATTCGAATCGCCTTGAAAGCACATGAAAAGCGGCAAAACGTGGACAATGATGCCCTTGGCCAAAAAGGGCGTATGCGTTTTTTCCTGAATATATTCAGGAACAAACGCATACGCCCTTTTTGGCCAACCAAGCAACCTGGAAAGGCCAATCAGCGCTCCAAAGAAGTCTCGCTTCCCAGCGGGCAAAAGGGCCATGCGGAAAAAAGTGTCCAAACCAGAAATGCAGGACCGGCCATGGAGAAATGGGAGCCTTGCTACGCTGATGGGTGGGATGTAAATTGCCAACAGCCACTCTGGAGAAGTGTACGGTGTGTTCTGAAACATCTAAAAAACACAGCTTGGAGAGCATAGGGCACTTCCACTCATGGGCGTATAAATTGGGAAAACTAAACATCAGCAAGACACAGGCACCCCAAAGTTTAGGGCTGCTCTGTGGACAAGAACCCCCACTTCATTACACCTTAAATATCCTAGGAAAGCGAAAAATGGATAAAGAAGTTGTGGTCCTCATGTACAATGGAATATCACTCAGCCATGAAATCCACGTCATAAGGCTAGTAGCAGCACGATGAGTGGATTTAGGTACGACGATTCTAAGTGAAATAAGTCACACAGAAAAAGACACTTATCATAAGATATCACTTCTAGAGGGAATGTAAAAACCGCTACACTTGAACTGAATTGCAAAACAGAACAGAGTCACACGTTTAGGAAACACACTATGGCTGCTGAACGGGAAAGGTGAGGTGGGGTGATGCATAAAACAAGGGTTTCAAATTAGCTCCGATACCGTTCCATAAACCCAATATGTAAGAGACAAGACCTATTCCTTTTTCAGTGAACTGGACTCAACACCCCCTATTCAGCGCACAAGAATATATCTGACTTGTAAGAATCTTCAAACCTATGTATTGATATCTCTCTGTAAGTGAGTCAAGGGGGTGTAAAGCGGCATAAACACAGCCGTGAAAAGCAGCTAAACCCCATTATAAAAATAAATTACTTTTCAAAACCCGTGAAACAAAGACAGTGAAAGAGAGAGAAATTCTTACAAAATTCGTTCAGGGGCTGTGATGCAACCTGGATTGACCATATCTAGACGCACAGCTGATTGAGACATAAGGGTGGACACTCTTGGGGCTGAGAGGTTCGGTGAGGTTGGGTGAGCCAACGCAGACCCTTTCAAGTAATACTGCATGGTACCCATCCCATGGGTCCCAAATCTCCAGGTTCAAGGGCATCTTCCTACGTCGAAAACAGGCATGAGAAACCCAGAAGATGGTACACCGTGTGATCGGGAAAGGTTTCTAAAACGCACCTCATTTCTCATCTCCTTTGCTCGGGTTCGCCATTCCAGCCGATTTACTAGCCACCTCCCTCCTTGGAGAATCAGCACCTTTAACCTTCTGTTCCGTACAGGTTGCAATTTGTCCTGAGGATGAACGGGAAGAGGGGGAACCAATGAGAGACTAGCTCTAGGTGTTGGGACAGGCACAGGTCACTCTATTTTCCCATCAGGAAGAAGAATCAAACACAAGCTCAGCCTGCCCCCCAGAACCAGAAGAGGGCCTGAAGCAATCCTGCGCTTTTGCGGCCAGCTCCCAAAAAAGCGAGTTGAAAAATGGAGCTCAGGGGCACTGCAATTCACAAACCTGCAGAGTTTTAAATGATACCTCTCGTCCACAAATATATTAAGGGAAGGCAACGAAGAGGCTTTGAAAGCAAGGCAGAATTGCAGGAAACAGATTTCAGGAGATAGATTCGAATCGCCTTGAAAGCACATGAAAAGCGGCAAAACGTGGACAATGATGCCCTTGGCCAAAAAGGGCGTATGCGTTTTTTCCTGAATATATTCAGGAAAAAACGCATACGCCCTTTTTGGCCAACCAAGCAACCTGGAAAGGCCAATCAGCGCTCCAAAGAAGTCTCGCTTCCCAGCGGGCAAAAGGGCCATGCGGAAAAAAGTGTCCAAACCAGAAATGCAGGACCGGCCATGGAGAAATGGGAGCCTTGCTACGCTGATGGGTGGGATGTAAATTGCCAACACCCACTCTGGAGAAGTGTACGGTGTGTCCTGAAACATCTAAAACACACAGCTTGGAGAGCATAGGGCACTTCCACTCATGGGCGTATAAATTGGGAAAACTAAACATCAGCAAGACACAGGCACCCCAAAGTTTAGGGCTGCTCTGTGGACAAGAACCCCCACTTCATTACACCTTAAATATCCTAGGAAAGCGAAAAATGTATAAAGAAGTTGTGGTCCTCATGTACAATGGAATATCACTCAGCCATGAAATCAACGTCATAAGGCTAGTAGCAGCACGATGAGTGGATTTAGGTACGACGATCCTAAGTGAAATAAGTCACACAGAAAAAGACACTTATCATAAGATATCACTTAGAGAGGGAATGTAAAAACCGCTACACTTGAACTGAATTACAAAACAGAACAGAGTCACACGTATAGAAAACACACTATGGCTGCTGAACGGGCAAGGTGAGGTGGGGTGATGCATAAAACAAGGGTTTCAAATTAGCTCAGATACCGTTCCATAAACCCAATATGTAATAGACAAGAACTACTCCTTGCTCAGTGAACTGGACTCAACACCCCCTATTCACCGCACAAGAATATATCTGACTAGTAAGAATCTTCAAACCTATGTATTGATATCTCTCCGTAAGTGAGTCAAGGGTGTGTAAAGCGGCATAAACACAGCCGTGAAAAGCAGCTAAACCCCATTATAAAAATAAATTACTTTTCAAAACCCGTAAAACAAAGACAGTGAAAGAGAGAGAAATTCTTACAAAATTCGTTCAGGGGCTGTGATGCAACCTGGATTGACCATTTCTAGACCCACAGCTGATTGAGACATAAGGGTGGACACTCTTGGGGCTGAGAGGTTCGGTGAGGTTGGGTGAGCCAACGCAGACCCTTTCAAGTAATACTGCATGGTACCCATCCCATGGGTCCCAAATCTCCAGGTTCAAGGGCATCTTCCTACGTCGAAAACAGGCATGAGAAACCCAGAAGATGGTACACCGTGTGATCGGGAAAGGTTTCTAAAACGCACCTCATTTCTCATCTCCTTTGCTCGGGTTCGCCATTCCAGCCGATTTACTAGCCATCTCCCTCCTTGGAGAATCAGCACCTTTAACCTCCTGTTCCGTACAGGTTGCAATTTGTCCTGAGGATGAACGGGAAGAGGGGGAACCAATGAGAGACTAGCTCTAGGTGTTGGGACAGGCACAGGTCACTCTATTTTCCCATCAGGAAGAAGAATTAAGCACAAGCTCAGCCTGCCCCCCAGAACCAGAAGAGGGCCTGAAGCAATCCTGCGCTTTTGCGGCCAGCTCCCAAAAAAGCGAGTTGAAAAATGGAGCTCAGGGGCACTGCAATTCACAAACCTGCAGAGTTTTAAATGATACCTCTCGTCCACAAATATATTAAGGGAAGGCAACGAAGAGGCTTTGAAAGCAAGGCAGAATTGCAGGAAACAGATTTCAGGAGGTAGATTCGAATCGCCTTGAAAGCACATGAAAAGCGGCAAAACGTGGACAATGATGCCCTTGGCCAAAAAGGGCGTATGCGTTTTTTCCTGAATATATTCAGGAACAAACGCATACGCCCTTTTTGGCCAACCAAGCAACCTGGAAAGGCCAATCAGCGCTCCAAAGAAGTCTCGCTTCCCAGCGGGCAAAAGGGCCATGTGGAAAAAAGTGTCCAAACCAGAAATGCAGGACCGGCCACGGAGAAATGGGAGCCTTGCTACGCTGATGGGTGGGATGTAAATTGCCAACAGGCACTCCGGAGAAGTGTACGGTGTGTTCTGAAACATCTAAAAAACACAGCTTGGAGAGCATAGGGCACTTCCACTCATGGGCGTATAAATTGGGAAAACTAAAAATCAGCAAGACACAGGCACCCCAAAGTTTAGGGCTGCTCTGTGGACAAGAACCCCCACTTCATTACACCTTAAATATCCTAGGAAAGCGAAAAATGGATAAAGAAGTTGTGGTCCTCATGTACAATGGAATATCACTCAGCCATGAAATCAACGTCATAAGGCTAGTAGCAGCACGATGAGTGGATTTAGGTACGACGATTCTAAGTGAAATAAGTCACACAGAAAAAGACACTTATCATAAGATATCACTTCTAGAGGGAATGTAAAAACCGCTACACTTGAACTGAATTGCAAAACAGAACAGAGTCACACGTTTAGGAAACACACTATGGCTGCTGAACGGGAAAGGTGAGGTGGGGTGATGCATAAAACAAGGGTTTCAAATTAGCTCCGATACCGTTCCATAAACCCAATATGTAAGAGACAAGACCTATTCCTTTTTCAGTGAACTGGACTCAACACCCCCTATTCACCGCACAAGAATATATCTGACTAGTAAGAATCTTCAAACCTATGTATTGATATCTCTCTGTAAGTGAGTCAAGGGGGTGTAAAGCGGCATAAACACAGCCGTGAAAAGCAGCTAAACCCCATTATAAAAATAAATTACTTTTCAAAACCCGTGAAACAAAGACAGTGAAAGAGAGAGAAATTCTTACAAAATTCGTTCAGGGGCTGTGATGCAACCTGGATTGACCATATCTAGACCCACAGCTGATTGAGACATAAGGGTGGACACTGTTGGGGCTGAGAGGTTCAGTGAGGTTGGGTGAGCCAACGCAGACCCTTTCAAGTAATACTGCATGGTACCCATCCCATGGGTCCCAAATCTCCAGGTTCAAGGGCATCTTCCTACGTCGAAAACAGGCATGAGAAACCCAGAAGATGGTACACCGTGTGATCGGGAAAGGTTTCTAAAACGCACCTCATTTCTCATCTCCTTTGCTCGGGTTCGCCATTCCAGCCGATTTACTAGCCACCTCCCTCCTTGGAGAATCAGCACCTTTAACCTTCTGTTCCGTACAGGTTGCAATTTGTCCTGAGGATGAACGGGAAGAGGGGGAACCAATGAGAGACTAGCTCTAGGTGTTGGGACAGGCACAGGTCACTCTATTTTCCCATCAGGAAGAAGAATCAAGCACAAGCTCAGCCTGCCCCCCAGAACCAGAAGAGGGCCTGAAGCAATCCTGCGCTTTTGCGGCCAGCTCCCAAAAAAGCGAGTTGAAAAATGGAGCTCAGGGGCACTGCAATTCACAAACCTGCAGAGTTTTAAATGATACCTCTCGTCCACAAATATATTAAGGGAAGGCAACGAAGAGGCTTTGAAAGCAAGGCAGAATTGCAGGAAACAGATTTCAGGAGGTAGATTCGAATCGCCTTGAAAGCACATGAAAAGCGGCAAAACGTGGACAATGATGCCCTTGGCCAAAAAGGGCGTATGCGTTTTTTCCTGAATATATTCAGGAAAAAACGCATACGCCCTTTTTGGCCAACCAAGCAACCTGGAAAGGCCAATCAGCGCTCCAAAGAAGTCTCGCTTCCCAGCCGGCAAAAGGGCCATGCGGAAAAAAGTGTCCAAACCAGAAATGAAGGACCGGCCATGGAGAAATGGGAGCCTCGCTACGCTGATGGGTGGGATGTAAATTGCCAACAGCCACTCTGGAGAAGTGTACGGTGTGTCCTGAAACATCTAAAACACACAGCTTGGAGAGCATAGGGCACTTCCACTCATGGGCGTATAAATTGGGAAAACTAAACATCAGCAAGACACAGGCACCCCAAAGTTTAGGGCTGCTCTGTGGACAAGAACCCCCACTTCATTACACCTTAAATATCCTAGGAAAGAGAAAAATGGATAAAGAAGTTGTGGTCCTCATGTACAATGGAATATCACTCAGCCATGAAATCAACGTCATAAGGCTAGTAGCAGCACGATGAGTGGATTTAGGTACGACGATTCTAAGTGAAATAAGTCACACAGAAAAAGACACTTATCATAAGATATCACTTCTAGAGGGAATGTAAAAACCGCTACACTTGAACTGAATTGCAAAACAGAACAGAGTCACACGTTTAGGAAACACACTATGGATGCTGAACGGGAAAGGTGAGGTGGGGTGATGCATAAAACAAGGGTTTCAAATTAGCTCCGATACCGTTCCATAAACCCAATATGTAAGAGACAAGACCTATTCCTTTTTCAGTGAACTGGACTCAACACCCCCTCTTCACCGCACAAGAATATATCTGACTAGTAAGAATCTTCAAACCTATGTATTGATATCTCTCTGTAAGTGAGTCAAGGGGGTGTAAAGCGGCATAAACACAGCCGTGAAAAGCAGCTAAACCCCATTATAAAAATAAATTACTTTTCAAAACCCGTGAAACAAAGACAGTGAAAGAGAGAGAAATTCTTACAAAATTCGTTCAGGGGCTGTGATGCAACCTGGATTGACCATATCTAGACCCACAGCTGATTGAGACATAAGGGTGGACACTCTTGGGGCTGAGAGGTTCGGTGAGGTTGGGTTAGCCAATGCAGACCCTTTCAAGTAATACTGCATGGTACCCATTCCATGGGTCCCAAATCTCCAGGTTCAAGGGCATCTTCCTACGTCGAAAACAGGCATGAGAAACCCAGAAGATGGTACACCGTGTGATCGGGAAAGGTTTCTAAAACGCACCTCATTTCTCATCTCCTTTGCTCGGGTTCGCCATTCCAGCCGATTTACTAGCCATCTCCCTCCTTGGAGAATCAGCACCTTTAACCTCCTGTTCCGTACAGGTTGCAATTTGTCCTGAGGATGAACGGGAAGAGGGGGAACCAATGAGAGACTAGCTCTAGGTGTTGGGACAGGCACAGGTCACTCTATTTTCCCATCAGGAAGAAGAATTAAGCACAAGCTCAGCCTGCCCCCCAGAACCAGAAGAGGGCCTGAAGCAATCCTGCGCTTTTGCGGCCAGCTCCCAAAAAAGCGAGTTGAAAAATGGAGCTCAGGGGCACTGCAATTCACAAACCTGCAGAGTTTTAAATGATACCTCTCGTCCACAAATATATTAAGGGAAGGCAACGAAGAGGCTTTGAAAGCAAGGCAGAATTGCAGGAAACAGATTTCAGGAGGTAGATTCGAATCGCCTTGAAAGCACATGAAAAGCGGCAAAACGTGGACAATGATGCCCTTGGCCAAAAAGGGCGTATGCGTTTTTTCCTGAATATATTCAGGAAAAAACGCATACGCCCTTTTTGGCCAACCAAGCAACCTGGAAAGGCCAATCAGCGCTCCAAAGAAGTCTCGCTTCCCAGCCGGCAAAAGGGCCATGCGGAAAAAAGTGTCCAAACCAGAAATGAAGGACCGGCCATGGAGAAATGGGAGCCTCGCTACGCTGATGGGTGGGATGTAAATTGCCAACAGCCACTCTGGAGAAGTGTACGGTGTGTCCTGAAACATCTAAAAAACACAGCTTGGAGAGCATAGGGCACTTCCACTCATGGGCGTATAAATTGGGAAAACTAAACATCAGCAAGACACAGGCACCCCAAAGTTTAGGGCTGCTCTGTGGACAAGAACCCCCACTTCATTACACCTTAAATATCCTAGGAAAGAGAAAAATGGATAAAGAAGTTGTGGTCCTCATGTACAATGGAATATCACTCAGCCATGAAATCAACGTCATAAGGCTAGTAGCAGCACGATGAGTGGATTTAGGTACGACGATTCTAAGTGAAATAAGTCACACAGAAAAAGACACTTATCCTAAGATATCACTTCTAGAGGGAATGTAAAAACCGCTACACTTGAACTGAATTGCAAAACAGAACAGAGTCACACGTTTAGGAAACACACTATGGCTGCTGAACGGGAAAGGTGAGGTGGGGTGATGCATAAAACAAGGGTTTCAAATTAGCTCCGATACCGTTCCATAAACCCAATATGTAAGAGACAAGACCTATTCCTTTTTCAGTGAACTGGACTCAACACCCCCTATTCACCGCACAAGAATATATCTGACTAGTAAGAATCTTCAAACCTATGTATTGATATCTCTCTGTAAGTGAGTCAACGGGGTGTAAAGCGGCATAAACACAGCCGTGAAAAGCAGCTAAACCCCATTATAAAAATAAATTACTTTTCAAAACCCGTGAAACAAAGACAGTGAAAGAGAGAGAAATTGTTACAAAATTCGTTCAGGGGCTGTGATGCAACCTGGATTGACCATATCTAGACCCACAGCTGATTGAGACATAAGGGTGGACACTCTTGGGGCTCAGAGGTTCGGTGAGGTTGGGTGAGCCAACGCAGAACCTTTCAAGTAATACTGCATGGTACCCATCCCATGGGTCCCAAATCTCCAGGTTCAAGGGCATCTTCCTACGTCGAAAACAGGCATGAGAAACCCAGAAGATGGTACACCGTGTGATCGGGAAAGGTTTCTAAAACGCACCTCATTTCTCATCTCCTTTGCTCGGGTTCGCCATTCCAGCCGATTTACTAGCCATCTCCCTCCTTGGAGAATCAGCACCTTTAACCTCCTGTTCCGTACAGGTTGCAATTTGTCCTGAGGATGAACGGGAAGAGGGGGAACCAATGAGAGACTAGCTCTAGGTGTTGGGACAGGCACAGGTCACTCTATTTTCCCATCAGGAAGAAGAATCAAGCACAAGCTCAGCCTGCCCCCCAGAACCAGAAGAGGGCCTGAAGCAATCCTGCGCTTTTGCGGCCAGCTCCCAAAAAAGCGAGTTGAAAAATGGAGCTCAGGGGCACTGCAATTCACAAACCTGCAGAGTTTTAAATGATACCTCTTGTCCACAAATATATTAAGGGAAGGCAACGAAGAGGCTTTGAAAGCAAGGCAGAATTGCAGGAAACAGATTTCAGGAGGTAGATTCGAATCGCCTTGAAAGCACATGAAAAGCGGCAAAACGTGGACAATGATGCCCTTGGCCAAAAAGGGCGTATGCGTTTTTTCCTGAATATATTCAGGAAAAAACGCATACGCCCTTTTTGGCCAACCAAGCAACCTGGAAAGGCCAATCACCGCTCCAAAGAAGTCTCGCTTCCCAGCGGGCAAAAGGGCCATGCGGAAAAAAGTGTCCAAACCAGAAATGCAGGACCGGCCATGGAGAAATGGGAGCCTTGCTACGCTGATGGGTGGGATGTAAATTGCCAACAGGCACTCCGGAGAAGTGTACGGTGTGTTCTGAAACATCTAAAAACACAGCTTGGAGAGCATAGGGCACTTCCACTCATGGGCGTATAAATTGGGAAAACTAAAAATCAGCAAGACACAGGCACCCCAAAGTTTAGGGCTGCTCTGTTGACAAGAACCCCCACTTCATTACACCTTAAATATCCTAGGAAAGAGAAAAATGGATAAAGAAGTTGTGGTCCTCATGTACAATGGAATATCACTCAGCCATGAAATCAACGTCATAAGGCTAGTAGCAGCACGATGAGTGGATTTAGGTACGACGATTCTAAGTGAAATAAGTCACACAGAAAAAGACACTTATCCTAAGATATCACTTCTAGAGGGAATGTAAAAACCGCTACACTTGAACTGAATTGCAAAACAGAACAGAGTCACACGTTTAGGAAACACACTATGGCTGCTGAACGGGAAAGGTGAGGTGGGGTGATGCATAAAACAAGGGTTTCAAATTAGCTCCGATACCGTTCCATAAACCCAATATGTAAGAGACAAGACCTATTCCTTTTTCAGTGAACTGGACTCAACACCCCCTATTCACCGCACAAGAATATATCTGACTAGTAAGAATCTTCAAACCTATGTATTGATATCTCTCTGTAAGTGAGTCAACGGGGTGTAAAGCGGCATAAACACAGCCGTGAAAAGCAGCTAAACCCCATTATAAAAATAAATTACTTTTCAAAACCCGTGAAACAAAGACAGTGAAAGAGAGAGAAATTGTTACAAAATTCGTTCAGGGGCTGTGATGCAACCTGGATTGACCATATCTAGACCCACAGCTGATTGAGACATAAGGGTGGACACTCTTGGGGCTCAGAGGTTCGGTGAGGTTGGGTGAGCCAACGCAGAACCTTTCAAGTAATACTGCATGGTACCCATCCCATGGGTCCCAAATCTCCAGGTTCAAGGGCATCTTCCTACGTCGAAAACAGGCATGAGAAACCCAGAAGATGGTACACCGTGTGATCGGGAAAGGTTTCTAAAACGCACCTCATTTCTCATCTCCTTTGCTCGGGTTCGCCATTCCAGCCGATTTACTAGGCATCTCCCTCCTTGGAGAATCAGCACCTTTAACCTCCTGTTCCGTACAGGTTGCAATTTGTCCTGAGGATGAACGGGAAGAGGGGGAACCAATGAGAGACTAGCTCTAGGTGTTGGGACAGGCACAGGTCACTCTATTTTCCCATCAGGAAGAAGAATCAAGCACAAGCTCAGCCTGCCCCCCAGAACCAGAAGAGGGCCTGAAGCAATCCTGCGCTTTTGCGGCCAGCTCCCAAAAAAGCGAGTTGAAAAATGGAGCTCAGGGGCACTGCAATTCACAAACCTGCAGAGTTTTAAATGATACCTCTCGTCCACAAATATATTAAGGGAAGGCAACGAAGAGGCTTTGAAAGCAAGGCAGAATTGCAGGAAACAGATTTCAGGAGGTAGATTCGAATCGCCTTGAAAGCACATGAAAAGCGGCAAAACGTGGACAATGATGCCCTTGGCCAAAAAGGGCGTATGCGTTTTTTCCTGAATATATTCAGGAAAAAACGCATACGCCCTTTTTGGCCAACCAAGCAACCTGGAAAGGCCAATCACCGCTCCAAAGAAGTCTCGCTTCCCAGCGGGCAAAAGGGCCATGCGGAAAAAAGTGTCCAAACCAGAAATGCAGGACCGGCCATGGAGAAATGGGAGCCTTGCTACGCTGATGGGTGGGATGTAAATTGCCAACAGGCACTCCGGAGAAGTGTACGGTGTGTTCTGAAACATCTAAAAACACAGCTTGGAGAGCATAGGGCACTTCCACTCATGGGCGTATAAATTGGGAAAACTAAAAATCAGCAAGACACAGGCACCCCAAAGTTTAGGGCTGCTCTGTTGACAAGAACCCCCACTTCATTACACCTTAAATATCCTAGGAAAGAGAAAAATGGATAAAGAAGTTGTGGTCCTCATGTACAATGGAATATCACTCAGCCATGAAATCAACGTCATAAGGCTAGTAGCAGCACGATGAGTGGATTTAGGTACGACGATTCTAAGTGAAATAAGTCACACAGAAAAAGACACTTATCATAAGATATCACTTCGAGAGGGAATGTAAAAACCGCTACACTTGAACTGAATTGCAAAACAGAACAGAGTCACACGTTTAGGAAACACACTATGGCTGCTGAACGGGAAAGGTGAGGTGGGGTGATGCATAAAACAAGGGTTTCAAATTAGCTCCGATACCGTTCCATAAACCCAATATGTAAGAGACAAGACCTATTCCTTTTTCAGTGAACTGGACTCAACACCCCCTATTCACCGCACAAGAATATATCTGACTAGTAAGAATCTTCAAACCTATGTATTGATATCTCTCTGTAAGTGAGTCAAGGGGGTGTAAAGCGGCATAAACACAGCCGTGAAAAGCAGCTAAACCCCATTATAAAAATAAATTACTTTTCAAAACCCGTGAAACAAAGACAGTGAAAGCGAGAGAAATTCTTACAAAATTCGTTCACGGGCTGTGATGCAACCTGGATTGACCATATCTAGACCCACAGCTGATTGAGACATAAGGGTGGACACTCTTGGGGCTGAGAGGTTCGGTGAGGTTGGGTGAGCCAACGCAGACCCTTTCAAGTAATACTGCATGGTACCCATCCCATGGGTCCCAAATCTCCAGGTTCAAGGGCTTCTTCCTACGTCGAAAACAGGCATGAGAAACCCAGAAGATGGTACACCGTTTGATCGGGAAAGGTTTCTAAAACGCACCTCATTTCTCATCTCCTTGTGCTCGGGTTCGCCATTCCAGCCGATTTACTAGCCATCTCCCTCCTTGGAGAATCAGCACCTTTAACCTCCTGTTCCGTACAGGTTGCAATTTGTCCTGAGGATGAACGGGAAGAGGGGGAACCAATGAGAGACTAGCTCTAGGTTTTGGGACAGGCACAGGTCACTCTATTTTCCCATCAGGAAGAAGAATCAAGCACAAGCTCAGCCTGCCCCCCAGAACCAGAAGAGGGCCTGAAGCAATCCTGCGCTTTTGCGGCCAGCTCCCAAAAAAGCGAGTTGAAAAATAGAGCTCAGGGGCACTGCAATTCACAAACCTGCAGAGTTTTAAATGATACCTCTCGTCCACAAATATATTAAGGGAAGGCAACGAAGAGGCTTTGAAAGCAAGGCAGAATTGCAGGAAACAGATTTCAGGAGGTAGATTCGAATCGCCTTGAAAGCACATGAAAAGCGGCGAAACGTGGACAATGATGTCCTTGGCCAAAAAGGGCGTATGCGTTTTTTCCTGAATATATACAGGAAAAAACGCATACGCCCTTTTTGGCCAACCAAGCAACCTGGAAATGCCAATCACCGCTCCAAAGAAGTCTCGCTTCCCAGCGGGCAAAAGGGCCATGCGGAAAAAAGTGTCCAAACCAGAAATGCAGGACCGGCCATGGAGAAATGGGAGCCTTGCTACGCTGATGGGTGGGATGTAAATTGCCAACAGCCACTCTGGAGAAGTGTACGGTGTGTTCTGAAACATCTAAAAAACACAGCTTGGAGAGCAAAGGGCACTTCCACTCATGGCCGTATAAATTGGGAAAACTAAAAATCAGCAAGACACAGGCACCCCAAAGTTTAGGGCTGCTCTGTGGACAAGAACCCCCACTTCATTACACCTTAAATATCCTAGGAAAGAGAAAAATGGATAAAGAAGTTGTGGTCCTCATGTACAATGGAATATCACTCAGCCATGAAATCAACGTCTTAAGGCTAGTAGCAGCACGATGAGTGGATTTAGGTTCGACGATTCTAAGTGAAATAAGTCACACAGAAAAAGACACTTATCATAAGATATCACTTAGAGAGGGAATGTAAAAACCGCTACACTTGAACTGAATTGCAAAACAGAACAGAGTCCCACGTTTAGGAAACACACTATGGCTGCTGAACGGGAAAGGTGAGGTGGGGTGATGCATAAAACAAGGGTTTCAAATTAGCTCAGATACCGTTCCATAAACCCAATATGTAAGAGACAAGACCTATTCCTTTTTCAGTGAACTGGACTCAACACCCCCTATTCACCGCACAAGAATATATCTGACTAGTAAGAATCTTCAAACCTATGTATAGATATCTCTCCGTAAGTGAGTCAAGGGGGTGTAAAGCGGCATAAACACAGCCGTGAAAAGCAGCTAAACCCCATTATAAAAATAAATTACTTTTCAAAACCCGTGAAACAAAGACAGTGAAAGAGAGAGAAATTCTTACAAAATTCGTTCAGGGGCTGTGATGCAACCTGGATTGACCATATCTAGACCCACAGCTGATTGAGACATAAGGGTGGACACTCTTGGGGCTCAGAGGTTCGGTGAGGTTGGGTGAGCCAACGCAGAACCTTTCAAGTAATACTGCATGGTACCCATCCCATGGGTCCCAAATCTCCAGGTTCAAGGGCATCTTCCTACGTCGAAAACAGGCATGAGAAACCCAGAAGATGGTACACCGTGTGATCGGGAAAGGTTTCTAAAACGCACCTCATTTCTCATCTCCTTTGCTCGGGTTCGCCATTCCAGCCGATTTACTAGGCATCTCCCTCCTTGGAGAATCAGCACCTTTAACCTCCTGTTCCGTACAGGTTGCAATTTGTCCTGAGGATGAACGGGAAGAGGGGGAACCAATGAGAGACTAGCTCTAGGTGTTGGGACAGGCACAGGTCACTCTATTTTCCCATCAGGAAGAAGAATCAAGCACAAGCTCAGCCTGCCCCCCAGAACCAGAAGAGGGCCTGAAGCAATCCTGCGCTTTTGCGGCCAGCTCCCAAAAAAGCGAGTTGAAAAATGGAGCTCAGGGGCACTGCAATTCACAAACCTGCAGAGTTTTAAATGATACCTCTCGTCCACAAATATATTAAGGGAAGGCAACGAAGAGGCTTTGAAAGCAAGGCAGAATTGCAGGAAACAGATTTCAGGAGGTAGATTCGAATCGCCTTGAAAGCACATGAAAAGCGGCAAAACGTGGACAATGATGCCCTTGGCCAAAAAGGGCGTATGCGTTTTTTCCTGAATATATTCAGGAAAAAACGCATACGCCCTTTTTGGCCAACCAAGCAACCTGGAAAGGCCAATCACCGCTCCAAAGAAGTCTCGCTTCCCAGCGGGCAAAAGGGCCATGCGGAAAAAAGTGTCCAAACCAGAAATGCAGGACCGGCCATGGAGAAATGGGAGCCTTGCTACGCTGATGGGTGGGATGTAAATTGCCAACAGGCACTCCGGAGAAGTGTACGGTGTGTTCTGAAACATCTAAAAACACAGCTTGGAGAGCATAGGGCACTTCCACTCATGGGCGTATAAATTGGGAAAACTAAAAATCAGCAAGACACAGGCACCCCAAAGTTTAGGGCTGCTCTGTTGACAAGAACCCCCACTTCATTACACCTTAAATATCCTAGGAAAGAGAAAAATGGATAAAGAAGTTGTGGTCCTCATGTACAATGGAATATCACTCAGGCATGAAATCAACGTCTTAAGGCTAGTAGCAGCACGATGAGTGGATTTAGGTTCGACGATTCTAAGTGAAATAAGTCACACAGAAAAAGACACTTATCATAAGATATCACTTAGAGAGGGAATGTAAAAACCGCTACACTTGAACTGAATTGCAAAACAGAACAGAGTCCCACGTTTAGGAAACACACTATGGCTGCTGAACGGGAAAGGTGAGGTGGGGTGATGCATAAAACAAGGGTTTCAAATTAGCTCAGATACCGTTCCATAAACCCAATATGTAAGAGACAAGACCTATTCCTTTTTCAGTGAACTGGACTCAACACCCCCTATTCACCGCACAAGAATATATCTGACTAGTAAGAATCTTCAAACCTATGTATTGATATCTCTCCGTAAGTGAGTCAAGGGGGTGTAAAGCGGCATAAACACAGCCGTGAAAAGCAGCTAAACCCCATTATAAAAATAAATTACTTTTCAAAACCCGTGAAACAAAGACAGTGAAAGAGAGAGAAATTCTTACAAAATTCGTTCAGGGGCTGTGATGCAACCTGGATTGACCATATCTAGACCCACAGCTGATTGAGACATAAGGGTGGACACTCTTGGGGCTGAGAGGTTCGGTGAGGTTGGGTGAGCCAACGCAGACCCTTTAAAGTAATACTGCATGGTACCCATCCCATGAGTCCCAAATCTCCAGGTTCAAGGGCATCTTCCTACGTCGAAAACAGGCATGAGAAACCCAGAAGATGGTACACCGTGTGATCGGGAAAGGTTTCTAAAACGCACCTCATTTCTCATCTCCTTTGCTCTGGTTCGCCATTCCAGCCGATTTACTAGCCATCTCCCTCCTTGGAGAATCAGCACCTTTAACCTCCTGTTCCGTACAGGTTGCAATTTGTCCTGAGGATGAACGGGAAGAGGGGGAACCAATGAGAGACTAGCTCTAGGTGTTGGGACAGGCACAGGTCACTCTATTTTCCCATCAGGAAGAAGAATTAAGCACAAGCTCAGCCTGCCCCCCAGAACCAGAAGAGGGCCTGAAGCAATCCTGCGCTTTTGCGGCCAGCTCCCAAAAAAGCGAGTTGAAAAATGGAGCTCAGGGGCACTGCAATTCACAAACCTGCAGAGTTTTAAATGATACCTCTCGTCCACAAATATATTAAGGGAAGGCAACGAAGAGGCTTTGAAAGCAAGGCAGAATTGCAGGAAACAGATTTCAGGAGGTAGATTCGAATCGCCTTGAAAGCACATGAAAAGCGGCAAAACGTGGACAATGATGCCCTTGGCCAAAAAGGGCGTATGCGTTTTTTCCTGAATATATTCAGGAAAAAACGCATACGCCCTTTTTGGCCAACCAAGCAACCTGGAAAGGCCAATCAGCGCTCCAAAGAAGTCTCGCTTCCCAGCGGGCAAAAGGGCCATGCGGAAAAAAGTGTCCAAACCAGAAATGCAGGACCGGCCATGGAGAAATGGGAGCCTTGCTACGCTGATGGGTGGGATGTAAATTGCCAACAGCCACTCTGGAGAAGTGTACGGTGTGTTCTGAAACATCTAAAAAACACAGCTTGGAGAGCATAGGGCACTTCCACTCATGGCCGTATAAATTGGGAAAACTAAAAATCAGCAAGACACAGGCACCCCAAAGTTTAGGGCTGCTCTGTGGACAAGAACCCCCACTTCATTACACCTTAAATATCCTAGGAAAGAGAAAAATGGATAAAGAAGTTGTGGTCCTCATGTACAATGGAATATCACTCAGCCATGAAATCAACGTCTTAAGGCTAGTAGCAGCACGATGAGTGGATTTAGGTTCGACGATTCTAAGTGAAATAAGTCACACAGAAAAAGACACTTATCATAAGATATCACTTAGAGAGGGAATGTAAAAACCGCTACACTTGAACTGAATTGCAAAACAGAACAGAGTCCCACGTTTAGGAAACACACTATGGCTGCTGAACGGGAAAGGTGAGGTGGGGTGATGCATAAAACAAGGGTTTCAAATTAGCTCAGATACCGTTCCATAAACCCAATATGTAAGAGACAAGACCTATTCCTTTTTCAGTGAACTGGACTCAACACCCCCTATTCACCGCACAAGAATATATTTGACTAGTAAGAATCTTCAAACCTATGTATTGATATCTCTCCGTAAGTGAGTCAAGGGGGTGTAAAGCGGCATAAACACAGCCGTGAAAAGCAGCTAAACCCCATTATAAAAATAAATTACTTTTCAAAACCCGTGAAACAAAGACAGTGAAAGAGAGAGAAATTCTTACAAAATTCGTTCAGGGGCTGTGATGCAACCTGGATTGACCATATCCCCACAGCTGATTGAGACATAAGGGTGGACACTCTTGGGGCTGAGAGGTTCGGTGAGGTTGGGTGAGCCAACGCAGACCCTTTAAAGTAATACTGCATGGTACCCATCCCATGGGTCCCAAATCTCCAGGTTCAAGGGCATCTTCCTACGTCGAAAACAGGCATGAGAAACCCAGAAGATGGTACACCGTGTGATCGGGAAAGGTTTCTAAAACGCACCTCATTTCTCATCTCCTTTGCTCGGGTTCGCCATTCCAGCCGATTTACTAGCCATCTCCCTCCTTGGAGAATCAGCACCTTTAACCTCCTGTTCCGTACAGGTTGCAATTTGTCCTGAGGATGAACGGGAAGAGGGGGAACCAATGAGAGACTAGCTCTAGGTGTTGGGACAGGCACAGGTCACTCTATTTTCCCATCAGGAAGAAGAATTAAGCACAAGCTCAGCCTGCCCCCCAGAACCAGAAGAGGGCCTGAAGCAATCCTGCGCTTTTGCGGCCAGCTCCCAAAAAAGCGAGTTGAAAAATGGAGCTCAGGGGCACTGCAATTCACAAACCTGCAGAGTTTTAAATGATACCTCTCGTCCACAAATATATTAAGGGAAGGCAACGAAGAGGCTTTGAAAGCAAGGCAGAATTGCAGGAAACAGATTTCAGGAGGTAGATTCGAATCGCCTTGAAAGCACATGAAAAGCGGCAAAACGTGGACAATGATGCCCTTGGCCAAAAAGGGCGTATGCGTTTTTTCCTGAATATATTCAGGAAAAAACGCATACGCCCTTTTTGGCCAACCAAGCAACCTGGAAAGGCCAATCAGCGCTCCAAAGAAGTCTCGCTTCCCAGCGGGCAAAAGGGCCATGCGGAAAAAAGTGTCCAAACCAGAAATGCAGGACCGGCCATGGAGAAATGGGAGCCTTGCTACGCTGATGGGTGGGATGTAAATTGCCAACAGCCACTCTGGAGAAGTGTACGGTGTGTTCTGAAACATCTAAAAAACACAGCTTGGAGAGCATAGGGCACTTCCACTCATGGCCGTATAAATTGGGAAAACTAAAAATCAGCAAGACACAGGCACCCCAAAGTTTAGGGCTGCTCTGTGGACAAGAACCCCCACTTCATTACACCTTAAATATCCTAGGAAAGAGAAAAATGGATAAAGAAGTTGTGGTCCTCATGTACAATGGAATATCACTCAGCCATGAAATCAACGTCTTAAGGCTAGTAGCAGCACGATGAGTGGATTTAGGTTCGACGATTCTAAGTGAAATAAGTCACACAGAAAAAGACACTTATCATAAGATATCACTTAGAGAGGGAATGTAAAAACCGCTACACTTGAACTGAATTGCAAAACAGAACAGAGTCCCACGTTTAGGAAACACACTATGGCTGCTGAACGGGAAAGGTGAGGTGGGGTGATGCATAAAACAAGGGTTTCAAATTAGCTCAGATACCGTTCCATAAACCCAATATGTAAGAGACAAGACCTATTCCTTTTTCAGTGAACTGGACTCAACACCCCCTATTCACCGCACAAGAATATATCTGACTAGTAAGAATCTTCAAACCTATGTATTGATATCTCTCCGTAAGTGAGTCAAGGGGGTGTAAAGCGGCATAAACACAGCCGTGAAAAGCAGCTAAACCCCATTATAAAAATAAATTACTTTTCAAAACCCGTGAAACAAAGACAGTGAAAGAGAGAGAAATTCTTACAAAATTCGTTCAGGGGCTGTGATGCAACCTGGATTGACCATATCTAGACCCACAGCTGATTGAGACATAAGGGTGGACACTCTTGGGGCTGAGAGGTTCGGTGAGGTTGGGTGAGCCAACGCAGACCCTTTCAAGTAATACTGCATGGTACCCATCCCATGGGTCCCAAATCTCCAGGTTCAAGGGCATCTTCCTACGTCGAAAACAGGCATGAGAAACCCAGAAGATGGTACACCGTGTGATCGGGAAAGGTTTCTAAAACGCACCTCATTTCTCATCTCCTTTGCTCGGGTTCGCCATTCCAGCCGATTTACTAGCCATCTCCCTCCTTGGAGAATCAGCACCTTTAACCTCCTGTTCCGTACAGGTTGCAATTTGTCCTGAGGATGAACGGGAAGAGGGGGAACCAATGAGAGACTAGCTCTAGGTGTTGGGACAGGCACAGGTCACTCTATTTTCCCATCAGGAAGAAGAATTAAGCACAAGCTCAGCCTGCCCCCCAGAACCAGAAGAGGGCCTGAAGCAATCCTGCGCTTTTGCGGCCAGCTCCCAAAAAAGCGAGTTGAAAAATGGAGCTCAGGGGCACTGCAATTCACAAACCTGCAGAGTTTTAAATGATACCTCTCGTCCACAAATATATTAAGGGAAGGCAACGAAGAGGCTTTGAAAGCAAGGCAGAATTGCAGGAAACAGATTTCAGGAGGTAGATTCGAATCGCCTTGAAAGCACATGAAAAGCGGCAAAACGTGGACAATGATGCCCTTGGCCAAAAAGGGCGTATGCGTTTTTTCCTGAATATATTCAGGAAAAAACGCATACGCCCTTTTTGGCCAACCAAGCAACCTGGAAAGGCCAATCAGCGCTCCAAAGAAGTCTCGCTTCCCAGCGGGCAAAAGGGCCATGCGGAAAAAAGTGTCCAAACCAGAAATGCAGGACCGGCCATGGAGAAATGGGAGCCTTGCTACGCTGATGGGTGGGATGTAAATTGCCAACAGCCACTCTGGAGAAGTGTACGGTGTGTCCTGAAACATCTAAAAAACACAGCTTGGAGAGCATAGGGCACTTCCACTTATGGCCGTATGAATTGGGAAAACTAAAAATCAGCAAGACACAGGCACCCCAAAGTTTAGGGCTGCTCTGTTGACAAGAACCCCCACTTCATTACACCTTAAATATCCTAGGAAAGAGAAAAATGGATAAAGAAGTTGTGGTCCTCATGTACAATGGAATATCACTCAGCCATGAAATCAACGTCATAAGGCTAGTAGCAGCACGATGAGTGGATTTAGGTACGACGATTCTAAGTGAAATAAGTCACACAGAAAAAGACACTTATCATAAGATATCACTTCTAGAGGGAATGTAAAAACCGCTACACTTGAACTGAATTGCAAAACAGAACAGAGTCACACGTTTAGGAAACACACTATGGCTGCTGAACGGGAAAGGTGAGGTGGGGTGATGCATAAAACAAGGGTTTCAAATTAGCTCAGATACCGTGCCATAAACCCAATATGTAAGAGACAAGACCTATTCCTTTTTCAGTGAACTGCACTCAACACCCCCTATTCACCGCACAAGAATATATCTGACTAGTAAGAATCTTCAAACCTATGTATTGATATCTCTCTGTAAGTGAGTCAAGGGGGTGTAAAGCGGCATAAACACAGCCGTGAAAAGCAGCTAAACCCCATTATAAAAATAAATTACTTTTCAAAACCAGTGAAACAAAGACAGTGAAAGAGAGAGAAATTCTTACAAAATTCGTTCAGGGGCTGTGATGCAACCTGCATTGACCATATCTAGACCCACAGCTGATTGAGACATAAGGGTGGACACTCTTGGGGCTGAGAGGTTCGGTGAGGTTGGGGGAGCCAACGCAGACCCTTTCAAGTAATACTGCATGGTACCCATCCCATGGGTCCCAAATCTCCAGGTTCAAGGGCATCTTCCTACATCGAAAACATGCATGAGAAACCCAGAAGATGGTACACCGTGTGATCGGGAAAGGTTTCTAAAACGCACCTCATTTCTCATCTCCTTGGCTCGGGTTCGCCATTCCAGCCGCTTTACTAGCCATCTCCCTCCTTGGAGAATCAGCACCTTTAACCTCCTGTTCCGTACAGGTTGCAATTTGTCCTGCGGATGAACGGGAAGAGGGGGAACCAATGAGAGACTAGCTCTAGGGGTTGGGACAGGCACAGGTTACTCTATTTTCCCATCAGGAAGAAGAATTAAGCACAAGCTCAGCCTGCCCCCCAGAACCAGAAGAGGGCCTGAAGCAATCCTGCGCTTTTGCGGCCAGCTCCCAAAAAAGCGAGTTGAAAAATGGAGCTCAGGGGCACTGCAATTCACAAACCTGCAGAGTTTTAAATGATACCTCTCGTCCACAAATATATTAAGGGAAGGCAACGAAGAGGCTTTGAAAGCAAGGCAGAATTGCAGGAAACAGATTTCAGGAGGTAGATTCGAATCGCCTTGAAAGCACATGAAAAGCGGCAAAACGTGGACAATGATGCCCTTGGCCAAAAAGGGCGTATGTGTTTTTTCCTGAACATATTCAGGAAAAAACGCATACGCCATTTTTGGCCAACAAAGCAACCTGGAAAGGCAAATCAGCGCTCCAAAGAAGTCTCGCTTCCCAGCGGGCAAAAGGGCCATGCGGAAAAAGGTGTCCAAACCAGAAATGCAGGACCTTCCATGGAGAAATGGGAGCCTTGCTACGCTGATGGGTGGGATGTAAATTGCCAACAGCCACTCTGGAGACGTGTACGGTGTGTTCTGAAACATCTAAAAAACACAGCTTGGAGAGCATAGGGCACTTCCACTCATGGGCGTATAAATTGGGAAAACTAAAAATCAGCAAGACACAGGCACCCCAAAGTTTAGGGCTGCTCTGTTAACAAGAACCCCCACTTCATTACACCTTAAATATCCTAGGAAAGAGAAAAATGGATAAAGAAGTTGGGGTCCTCATGTACAATGGAATATCACTCAGCCATGAAATCAACGTCATAAGGCTAGTAGCAGCACGATGAGTGGATTTAGGTACGACGATTCTAAGTGAAATAAGTCACACAGAAAAAGACACTTATCATAAGATATCACTTCTAGAGGGAATGTAAAAACAGCTACACTTGAACTGAATTACAAAACAGAACAGAGTCACACGTTTAGAAAACACACTATGGCTGCTGAACGGGAAAGGTGAGCTGGGGTGATGCATAAAACAAGGGTTTCAAATTAGCTCCGATACCGTTCCATAAACCCAATATGTAAGAGACAAGACCTATTCCTTTTTCAGTGAACTGGACTCAACACCCCCTATTCACCGCACAAGAATATATCTGACTAGTAAGAATCTTCAAACCTATGTATTGATATCTCTCTGTAAGTGAGTCAAGGGGGTGTAAAGCGGCATAAACACAGCCGTGAAAAGCAGCTAAACCCCATTATAAAAATAAATTACTTTTCAAAACCCGTGAAACAAAGACAGTAAAAGAGAGAGAAATTCTTACAAAATTCGTTCAGGGGCTGTGATGCAACCTGGATTGACCATATCTAGACCCACAGCTGATTGAGACATAAGGGTGGACACTCTTGGGGCTGAGAGGTTTGGTGAGGTTGGGTGAGCCAACGCAGACCCTTTCAAGTAATACTACATGGTACCCATCCCATGGGTCCCAAATCTCCAGGTTCAAGGGCATCTTCCTACATCGAAAACATGCATGAGAAGCCCAGAAGATGGTACACCGTGTGATCGGGAAAGGTTTCTAAAACGCACCTCATTTCTCATCTCCTTGTGCTCGGGTTCGCCATTCCAGCCGCTTTACTAGCCATCTCCCTCCTTGGAGAATCAGCACCTTTAACCTCCTGTTCCGTACAGGTTGCAATTTGTCCTGAGGATGAACGGGAAGAGGGCGAACCAATGAGAGACTAGCTCTAGGTGTTGGGACAGGCACAGGTCACTCTATTTTCCCATCAGGAAGAAGAATTAACCACAAGCTCAGCCTGCCCCCCCAGAACCAGAAGAGGGCCTGAAGCAATCCTGCACTTTTGCGGCCAGCTCCCAAAAAAGCGAGTTGTAAAATGGAGCTCAGGGGCACTGCAATTCACAAACCTGCAGAGTTATAAATGATAACTCTCGTCCACACATATATTGAGGGAAGGCAACGAAGAGGATTTGAAAGCAAGGCAGAATTGCAGAAAACAGATTTCAGGAGGTAGATTCGAATCGCCTTGAAAGCCCAAGAAAAGAGGCAGAAAGTGGACAGTTATGCCCTTGGCCAAAAAGGGCGTATGCGTTTTTTCCTGAATATATTCAGGAAAAAACGCATACGCCCTTTTTGGCCAACCAAGCAACCTGGAAAGGCAAATCAGCGCTCCAAAAAAGTCTCGCTTCCCAGCGGGCAAAAGGGCCATGCGGAAAAAAGTGTCCAAACCAGAAATGCAGGACCGGCCATGGAGAAATGGGAGCCTTGCTACGCTGATGGGCGGGATGTAAATTGCCAACAGCCACTCTGGAGAAGTGTACGGTGGGTCCTGAAACATCTAAAAAACACAGCTTGGAGAGCATAGGGCACTTCCACTCATGGGCGTATAAATTGGGAAACTAAAAATCAGCAAGACACAGGCACCCCAAAGTTTAGGGCTGCTCTGTTGACAAGAACCCCCACTTCATTACACCTTAAATATCCTAGGAAATAGAAAAATGGATAAAGAAGTTGAGGTCCTCATGTACAACGGAATATCACTCAGCCATGAAATCAACGTCATAAGGCTAGTAGCAGCACGATGAGTGGATTTAGGTCCGACGATTCTAAGTGAAATAAGTCACACAGAAAAAGACACTTATCATAAGATATCACTTCTAGAGGGAATGTAAAAACCGCTACACTTGAACTGAATTACAAAACAGAACAGAGTCACACGTTTAGAAAACACACTATGGCTGCTGAACGGGAAAGGTGAGGTGGGGTGATGCATAAAACAAGGGTTTCAAATTAGCTCAGATACCGTTCCATAAACCCAATATGTAATAGACAAGACCTACTCCTTGCTCAGTGAAATGGACTCAACACCCCCTATTCACCGCACAAGAATATATCTGACTAGTAAGAATCTTCAAACCTATGTATTGATATCTCTCTGTAAGTGAGTCAAGGGGGTGTAAAGCGGCATAAACACAGCCGTGAAAAGCAGCTAAACCCCATTATAAAAATAAATTACTTTTCAAAACCCGTGAAACAAAGACAGTGAAAGAGAGAGAAATTCTTACACATTTCGTTCAGGGGCTGTGATGCAACCTGGATTGACCATATCTAGACCCACAGCTGATTGAGACATAAGGGTGGACACTCTTGGGGCTGAGAGGTTTGGTGAGGTTGGGTGAGCCAACGCAGACCCTTTAAAGTAATACTGCATGGTACCCATCCCATGGGTCCCAAATCTCCAGGTTCAAGGGCATCTTCCTACATCGAAAACATGCATGAGAAGCCCAGAAGATGGTACACCGTGTGATCGGGAAAGGTTTCTAAAACGCACCTCATTTCTCAACTCCTTGTGCTCGGGTACGCCATTCCAGCCGCTTTACTAGCCATCTCCCTCCTTGGAGAATCAGCACCTTTAACCTCCTGTTCCGTACAGGTTGCAATTTGTCCTGAGGATGAACGGGAAGAGGGCGAACCAATGAGAGACTAGCTCTAGGTGTTGGGACAGGCACAGGTCACTCTATTTTCCCATCAGGAAGAAGAATTAACTACAAGCTCAGCCTGCCCCCCCAGAACCAGAAGAGGGCCTGAAGCAATCCTGCACTTTTGCGGCCAGCTCCCAAAAAAGCGAGTTGTAAAATGGAGCTCAGGGGCACTGCAATTCACAAACCTGCAGAGTTATAAATGATAACTCTCGTCCACAAATATATTGAGGGAAGGCAACGAAGAGGATTTGAAAGCAAGGCAGAATTGCAGGAAACAGATTTCAGGAGGTAGATTCGAATCACCTTGAAAGCCCAAGAAAAGAGGCAGAAAGTGGACAGTCATGCCCTTGGCCAAAAAGGGCGTATGCGTTTTTTCCTGAATATATTCAGGAAAAAACGCATACGCCCTTTTTGGCCAACCAAGCAACCTGGAAAGGCAAATCAGCGCTCCAAAGAAGTCTCGCTTCCCAGCGGGCAAAAGGGCCATGCGGAAAAAAGTGTCCAAACCAGAAATGCAGGACCGGCCATGGAGAAATGGGAGCCTTGCTACGCTGATGGGCGGAATGTAAATTGCCAACAGCCACTCTGGAGAAGTGTACGGTGTGTTCGGAAACATCTAAAAAACACAGCTTGGAGAGCATAGGGCACTTCGACTCATGGGCGTATAAATTGGGAAACTAAAAATCAGCAAGACACAGGCACCCCCAAGTTTAGGGCTGCTCTGTTGACAAGAACCCCCACTTCATTACACTCTAAATATCCTACGAAAGAGAAAAGTGGATAAAGAACTTGTGGTCCTCATCTACAATGGAATATCACTCAGCCATGAAATCCACGTCATAAGGCTAGTAGCAGCACGATGAGTGGATTTAGGTACGACGATTCTAAGTGAAATAAGTCACACAGAAAAAGACACTTATCATAAGATATCACTTATAGAGGGAATGTAAAAACCGCTACACTTGAACTGAATTACAAAACAGACTAGAGTCACACGTTTAGAAAACACACTATGGCTGCTGAACGGGAAAGGTGAGGTGGGGTGATGCATAAAACAAGGGTTTCAAATTAGCTCAGATACCGTTCCATAAACCCAATATGTAATAGAGAAGACCTACTCCTTGCTCAGTGAACTGGACTCAACACCCCCTATTCACCACACAAGATTATATCTGACTAGTAAGAATCTTCAAACCTATGTATTGATATCTCTCTGTAAGTGAGTCAAGGGGGTGTAAAGCGGCATAAACACAGCCGTGAAAAGCAGCTAAACCCCATTATAAAAATAAATTACTTTTCAAAACCCGTGAAACAAAGACAGTGAAAGAGAGAGAAATTCTTACACATTTCCTTCAGGGGCTGTGATGCAACCTGGATTGACCATATCTAGACCCACAGCTGATTGAGACATAAGGGTGGACACTCTTGGGGCTGAGAGGTTTGGTGAGGTTGGGTGAGCCAACGCAGACCCTTTAAAGTAATACTGCATGGTACCCATCCCATGGGTCCCAAATCTCCAGGTTCAAGGGCATCTTCCTACATCGAAAACATGCATGAGAAGCCCAGAAGATGGTACACCGTGTGATCGGGAAAGTTTTCTAAAACGCACCTCATTTCTCATCTCCTTGTGCTCGGGTTCGCCATTCCAGCCGATTTACTAGCCATCTCCCTCTTTGGAGAATCAGCACCTTTAACCTCCTGTTCCGTACAGGTTGCAATTTGTCCTGAGGATGAACGGGAAGAGGGCGAAACAATGAGAGACTAGCTCTAGGTGTTGGGACAGGCACAGGTCACTCTATTTTCCCATCAGGAAGAAGAATTAACCACAAGCTCAGCCTGCCCCCCCCAGAACCAGAAGAGGGCCTGAAGCAATCCTGCACTTTTGCGGCCAGCTCCCAAAAAAGCAAGTTGTAAAATGGAGCTCAGGGGCACTGCAATTCACAAACCTGCAGAGTTATAAATGATAACTCTCGTCCACAAATATATTGAGGGAAGGCAACGAAGAGGATTTGAAAGCAAGGCAGAATTGCAGGAAACAGATTTCAGGAGGTAGATTCGAATCGCCTTGAAAGCCCAAGAAAAGAGGCAGAAAGTGGACAGTGATGCCCTTGGCCAAAAAGGGCGTATGCGTTTTTTCCTGAATATATTCAGGAAAAAACGCATACGCCCTTTTTGGCCAACCAAGCAACCTGGAAAGGCCAATCAGCGCTCCAAAGAAGTCTCGCTTCCCAGCGGGCAAAAGGGCCATGCGGAAAAAAGTGTCCAAACCAGAAATGCAGGACCGGCCATGGAGAAATGGGAGCCTTGCTACGCTGATGGGCGGGATGTAAATTGCCAACAGCCACTCTGGAGAAGTGTACGGTGGGTCCTGAAATATCTAAAAAACACAGCTTGGAGAGCATAGGGCACTTCCACTCATGGGCGTATAAATTGGGAAACTAAAAATCAGCAAGACACAGGCACCCCAAAGTTTAGGGCTGCTCTGTTGACAAGAACCCCCACTTCATTACACCTTAAATATCCTAGGAAATAGAAAAATGGATAAAGAAGTTGAGGTCCTCATGTACAACGGAATATCACTCAGCCATGAAATCAACGTCATAAGGCTAGTAGCAGCACGATGAGTGGATTTAGGTCCGACGATTCTAAGTGAAATAAGTCACACAGAAAAAGACACTTATCATAAGATATCACTTATAGAGGGAATGAAAAAACCGTTACACTTGAACTGAATTACAAAACAGAACAGAGTCACACGTTTAGAAAACACACTATGGCTGCTGAACGGGAAAGGTGAGCTGGGGTGATGCATAAAACAAGGGTTTCAAATTAGCTCAGATACCGTTCCATAAACCCAATATGTAATAGACAAGACCTACTCCTTGCTCAGTGAAATGGACTCAACACCCCCTATTCACCGCACAAGAATATATCTGAGTAGTAAGAATCTTCAAACCTATGTATTGCTATCTCTCTGTAAGTGAGTCAAGGGGGTGTAAAGCGGCATAAACACAGCCGTGAAAAGCAGCTAAACCCCATTATAAAAATAAATTACTTTTCAAAACCCGTGAAACAAAGACAGTGAAAGAGAGAGAAATTCTTACACATTTCGTTCAGGGGCTGTGATGCAACCTGGATTGACCATATCTAGACCCACAGCTGATTGAGACATAAGGGTGGACACTCTTGGGGCTGAGAGGTTTGGTGAGGTTGGGTGAGCCAACGCAGACCCTTTAAAGTAATACTGCATGGTACCCATCCCATGGGTCCCAAATCTCCAGGTTCAAGGGCATCTTCCTACATCGAAAACATGCATGAGAAGCCCAGAAGATGGTACACCGTGTGATCGGGAAAGGTTTCTAAAACGCACCTCATTTCTCATCTCCTTGTGCTCGGGTTCGCCATTCCAGCCGCTTTACTAGCCATCTCCCTCCTTGGAGAATCAGCACCTTTAACCTCCTGTTCCGTACAGGTTGCAATTTGTCCTGAGGATGAACGGGAAGAGGGCGAACCAATGAGAGACTAGCTCTAGGTGTTGGGACAGGCACAGGTCACTCTATTTTCCCATCAGGAAGAAGAATTAACCACAAGCTCAGCCTGCCCCCCCAGAACCAGAAGAGGGCCTGAAGCAATCCTGCACTTTTGCGGCCAGCTCCCAAAAAAGCGACTTGTAAAATGGAGCTCAGGGGCACTGCAATTCACAAACCTGCAGAGTTATAAATGGTAACTCTCGTCCACAAATATATTGAGGGAAGGCAACGAAGAGGATTTGAAAGCAAGGCAGAATTGCAGGAAACAGATTTCAGGAGGTAGATTCGAATCGCCTTGAAAGCCCAAGAAAAGAGGCAGAAAGTGGACAGTGATGCCCTTGGCCAAAAAGGGCGTATGCGTTTTTTCCTGAATATATTCAGGAAAAAACGCATACGCCCTTTTTGGCCAACCAAGCAACCTGGAAAGGCAAATCAGCGCTCCAAAAAACTCTCGCTTCCCAGCGGGCAAAAGGGCCATGCGGAAAAAAGTTTCCAAACCAGAAATGCAGGACCGGCCATGGAGAAATGGGAGCCTTGCTACGCTGATGGGCGGAATGTAAATTGCCAACAGCCACTCTGGAGAAGTGTACGGTGGGTCCTGAAACATCTAAAAAACACAGCTTGGAGAGCATAGGGCACTTCCACTCATGGGCGTATAAATTGGGAAACTAAAAATCAGCAAGACACAGGCACCCCAAAGTTTAGGGCTGCTCTGTTGACAAGAACCCCCACTTCATTACACCTTAAATATCCTAGGAAAGAGAAAAATGGATAAAGAAGTTGAGGTCCTCATGTACAACGGAATATCACTCAGCCATGAAATCAACGTCATAAGGCTAGTAGCAGCACGATGAGTGGATTTAGGTTCGACGATTCTAAGTGAAATAAGTCACACAGAAAAAGACACTTATCATAAGATATCACTTATAGAGGGAAAGTTAAAACCGTTACACTTGAACTGAATTACAAAACAGAACAGAGTCACACGTTTAGAAAACACACTATGGCTGCTGAACGGGAAAGGTGAGCTGGGGTGATGCATAAAACAAGGGTTTCAAATTAGCTCAGATACCGTTCCATAAACCCAATATGTAATAGACAAGACCTACTCCTTGCTCAGTGAAATGGACTCAACACCCCCTATTCACCGCACAAGAATATATCTGAGTAGTAAGAATCTTCAAACCTATGTATTGCTATCTCTCTGTAAGTGAGTCAAGGGGGTGTAAAGCGGCATAAACACAGCCGTGAAAAGCAGCTAAACCCCATTATAAAAATAAATTACTTTTCAAAACCCGTGAAACAAAGACAGTGAAAGAGAGAGAAATTCTTACACATTTCGTTCAGGGGCTGTGATGCAACCTGGATTGACCATATCTAGACCCACAGCTGATTGAGACATAAGGGTGGACACTCTTGGGGCTGAGAGGTTTGGTGAGGTTGGGTGAGCCAACGCAGACCCTTTAAAGTAATACTGCATGGTACCCATCCCATGGGTCCCAAATCTCCAGGTTCAAGGGCATCTTCCTACATCGAAAACATGCATGAGAAGCCCAGAAGATGGTACACCGTGTGATCGGGAAAGGTTTCTAAAACGCACCTCATTTCTCATCTCCTTGTGCTCGGGTTCGCCATTCCAGCCGCTTTACTAGCCATCTCCCTCCTTGGAGAATCAGCACCTTTAACCTCCTGTTCCGTACAGGTTGCAATTTGTCCTGAGGATGAACGGGAAGAGGGCGAACCAATGAGAGACTAGCTCTAGGTGTTGGGACAGGCACAGGTCACTCTATTTTCCCATCAGGAAGAAGAATTAACCACAAGCTCAGCCTGCCCCCCCAGAACCAGAAGAGGGCCTGAAGCAATCCTGCACTTTAGCGGCCAGCTCCCAAAAAAGCGACTTGTAAAATGGAGCTCAGGGGCACTGCAATTCACAAACCTGCAGAGTTATAAATGATAACTCTCGTCCACAAATATATTGAGGGAAGGCAACGAAGAGGATTTGAAAGCAAGGCAGAATTGCAGGAAACAGATTTCAGGAGGTAGATTCGAATCGCCTTGAAAGCCCAAGAAAAGAGGCAGAAAGTGGACAGTGATGCCCTTGGCCAAAAAGGGCGTATGCGGTTTTTCCTGAATATATTCAGGAAAAAACGCATACGCCCTTTTTGGCCAACCAAGCAACCTGGAAAGGCCAATCAGCGCTCCAAAGAAGTCTCGCTTCCCAGCGGGCAAAAGGGCCATGCGGAAAAAAGTTTCCAAACCAGAAATGCAGGACCGGCCATGGAGAAATGGGAGCCTTGCTACGCTGATGGGCGGGATGTAAATTGCCAACAGCCACTCTGGAGAAGTGTACGGTGGGTCCTGAAACATCTAAAAAACACAGCTTGGAGAGCATAGGGCACTTCCACTCATGGGCGTATAAATTGGGAAACTAAAAATCAGCAAGACACAGGCACCCCAAAGTTTAGGGCTGCTCTGTTGACAAGAACCCCCACTTCATTACACCTTAAATATCCTAGGAAATAGAAAAATGGATAAAGAATTTGAGGTCCTCATGTACAACGGAATATCACTCAGCCATGAAATCAACGTCATAAGGCTAGTAGCAGCACGATGAGTGGATTTAGGTCCGACGATTCTAAGTGAAATAAGTCACACAGAAAAAGACACTTATCATAAGATATCACTTATAGAGGGAAAGTTAAAACAGTTACACTTGACCTGAATTACAAAACAGAACAGAGTCACACGTTTAGAAAACACACTATGGCTGCTGAACGGGAAAGGTGAGCTGGGGTGATGCATAAAACAAGGGTTTCAAATTAGCTCAGATACCGTTCCATAAACCCAATATGTAATAGACAAGACCTACTCCTTGCTCAGTGAAATGGACTCAACACCCCCTATTCACCGCACAAGAATATATCTGACTAGTAAGAATCTTCAAACCTATGTATTGATATCTCTCTGTAAGTGAGTCAAGGGGGTGTAAAGCGGCATAAACACAGCCGTGAAAAGCAGCTAAACCCCATTATAAAAATAAATTACTTTTCAAAACCCGTGAAACAAAGACAGTGAAAGAGAGAGAAATTCTTACACATTTCGTTCAGGGGCTGTGATGCAACCTGGATTGACCATATCTAGACCCACAGCTGATTGAGACATAAGGGTGGACACTCTTGGGGCTGAGAGGTTTGGTGAGGTTGGGTGAGCCAACGCAGACCCTTTAAAGTAATACTGCATGGTACCCATCCCATGGGTCCCAAATCTCCAGGTTCAAGGGCATCTTCCTACATCGAAAACATGCATGAGAAGCCCAGAAGATGGTACACCGTGTGATCGGGAAAGGTTTCTAAAACGCACCTCATTTCTCATCTCCTTGTGCTCGGGTTCGCCATTCCAGCCGCTTTACTAGCCATCTCCCTCCTTGGAGAATCAGCACCTTTAACCTCCTGTTCCGTACAGGTTGCAATTTGTCCTGAGGATGAACGGGAAGAGGGCGAACCAATGAGAGACTAGCTCTAGGTGTTGGGACAGGCACAGGTCACTCTATTTTCCCATCAGGAAGAAGAATTAACCACAAGCTCAGCCTGCCCCCCCAGAACCAGAAGAGGGCCTGAAGCAATCCTGCACTTTTGCGGCCAGCTAGAAAAAAAGCGAGTTGTAAAATGGAGCTCAGGGGCACTGCAATTCACAAACCTGCAGAGTTATAAATGATAACTCTCGTCCACAAATATATTGAGGGAAGGCAACGAAGAGGATTTGAAAGCAAGGCAGAATTGCAGGAAACAGATTTCAGGAGGTAGATTCGAATCGCCTTGAAAGCCCAAGAAAAGAGGCAGAAAGTGGACAGTGATGCCCTTGGCCAAGAAGGGCGTATGCGTTTTTTCCTGAATATATTCAGGAAAAAACGCATACGCCCTTTTTGGCCAACCAAGCAACCTGGAAAGGCCAATCAGCGCTCCAAAGAAGTCTCGCTTCCCAGCGGGCAAAAGGGCCATGCGGAAAAAAGTGTCCAAACCAGAAATGCAGGACCGGCCATGGAGAAATGGGAGCCTTGCTACGCTGATGGGCGGGATGTAAATTGCCAACAGCCACTCTGGAGAAGTGTACGGTGGGTCCTGAAACATCTAAAAAACACAGCTTGGAGAGCATAGGGCACTTCCACTCATGGGCGTATAAATTGGGAAACTAAAAATCAGCAAGACACAGGCAGCCCAAAGTTTAGGGCTGCTCTGTTGACAAGAACCCCCACTTCATTACACCTTAAATATCCTAGGAAATAGAAAAATGGATAAAGGAGTTGAGGTCCTCATGTACAACGGAATATCACTCAGCCATGAAATCAACGTCATAAGGCTAGTAGCAGCACGATGAGTGGATTTAGGTCCGACGATTCTAAGTGAAATAAGTCACACAGAAAAAGACACTTATCATAAGATATCACTTATAGAGGGAATGTAAAAACCGCTACACTTGAACTGAATTACAAAACAGAACAGAGTCACACGTTTAGGAAACACACTATGGCTGCTGAACGGGAAAGGTGAGGTGGGGTGATGCATAAAACAAGGGTTTCAAATTAGCTCAGATACCGTTCCATAAACCCAATATGTAATAGACAAGTCCTACTCCTTGCTCAGTGAACTGGACTCAACACCCCCTATTCACCGCACAAGAATATATCTGACTAGTAAGAAAATTCAAACCTATGTATTGATATCTCTCTGTAAGTGAGTCAAGGGGGTGTAAAGCGGCATAAACACAGCCGTGAAAAGCAGCTAAACCCCATTATAAAAATAAATTACTTTTCAAAACCCGTGAAACAAAGACAGTGAAAGAGAGAGAAATTCTTACACATTTCGTTCAGGGGCTGTGATGCAACCTGGATTGACCATATCTAGACCCACAGCTGATTGAGACATAAGGGTGGACACTCTTGGGGCTGAGAGGTTTGGTGAGGTTGGGTGAGCCAACGCAGACCCTTTAAAGTAATACTGCATGGTACCCATCCCATGGGTCCCATATCTCCAGGTTCAAGGGCATCTTCCTACATCGAAAACATGCATGAGAAGCCCAGAAGATGGTACACCGTGTGATCGGGAAAGGTTTCTAAAACGCACCTCATTTCTCATCTCCTTGTGCTCGGGTTCGCCATTCCAGCCGCTTTACTAGCCATCTCCCTCCTTGGAGAATCAGCACCTTTAACCTCCAGTTCCGTACAGGTTGCAATTTGTCCTGAGGATGAACGGGAAGAGGGCGAACCAATGAGAGACTAGCTCTAGGTGTTGGGACAGGCACAGGTCACTCTATTTTCCCATCAGGAAGAAGAATTAACCACAAGCTCAGCCTGCCCCCCCAGAACCAGAAGAGGGCCTGAAGCAATCCTGCACTTTAGCGGCCAGCTCCCAAAAAAGCGAGTTGTAAAATGGAGCTCAGGGGCACTGCAATTCACAAACCTGCAGAGTTATAAATGATAACTCTCGTCCACAAATATATTGAGGGAAGGCAACGAAGAGGATTTGAAAGCAAGGCAGAATTGCAGGAAACAGATTTCAGGAGGTACATTCGAATCGCCTTGAAAGCACATGAAAAGCGGCAAAACGTGGACAATGATGTCCTTGGCCAAAAAGGGCGTATGCGTTTTTTCCTGAATATATTCAGGAAAAAACGCATACGCCCTTTTTGGCCAACCAAGCAACCTGGAAAGGCAAATCAGCGCTCCAAAGAAGTCTCGCTTCCCAGCGGGCAAAAGGGCCATGCGGAAAAAAGTGTCCAAACCAGAAATGCAGGACCGGCCATGGAGAAATGGGAGCCTTGCTACGCTGATGGGTGGGATGTAAATTGCCAACAGCCACTCTGGAGAAGTGTACAGTGGTCCTGAAACATCTAAAAAACACAGCATGGAGAGCATAGGGCACTTCCACTCATGGGCGTATAAATTGGGAAACTAAAAATCAGCAAGACACAGGCACCCCAAAGTTTAGGGCTGCTCTGTTGACAAGAACCCCCACTTCATTACACCTTAAATATCCTAGGAAAGAGAAAAATGGATAAAGAAGTTGTGGTCCTCATGTACAATGGAATATCACTCAGCCATGAAATCAACGTCATAAGGCTAGGAGCAGCACGATGAGTGGATTTAGGTACGACGATTCTAAATGAAATAAGTCACACAGAAAAAGACACTTATCATAAGATATCACTTCTAGAGGGAATGTAAAAACCGCTACACTTGAAATGAATTGCAAAACAGAACAGAGTCACACGTTTAGGAAACACACTATGGCTGCTGAACGGGAAAGGTGAGGTGGGGTGATGCATAAAACAAGGGTTTCAAATTAGCTCAGATACCGTTCCATAAACCCAATATGTAATAGACAAGACCTACTCCTTGCTCAGTGAACTGGACTCAACACCCCCTCTTCACCACACAAGAATATATCTGACTAGTAAGAATCTTCAAACCTATGTATTGATATCTCTCTGTAAGTGAGTCAAGGGGGTGTAAAGCGGCATAAACACAGCCGAGAAAAGCAACTAAACCCCATTATAAAAATAAATTACTTTTAAAAACCCGTGAAACAAAGACAGTGAAAGAGAGAGAAATTCTTACAAAATACATTCAGTGGCTGTGATGCAACCTGGATTGACCATATCTAGACCCACAGCTGATTGAGACATAGGGTGGACACTCTTGGGGCTGAGAGGTTTGATGAGGTTGGGTGAGCCAACGCAGATCCTTTAAAATAATACTGCATGGTACCATCCCATGGGTCCCAAATCTCCAGGTTCAAGGGCATCTTCCTACATCGAAAACATGCAAGAGAAGCTCAGAAGATGGTACACCGTGTGCTCGGGAAAGGTTCCTAAAACGCACCTCATTTCTCATCTCCTGTGCTCGGGTTCGCCATTCCAGCCTCTTTACTAGCCATCTCCCTCCTCGGAGAATCAGCACCTTTAACCTCCTGTTCCGTACAGGTTGCAATTTGTCCTGAGGATGAACGGGAAGAGGGGGAACCAATGAGCGACTAGCTCTAGGGGTTGGGACAGGCACAGGTCACTCTATTTTCCCATCAGGAAGAAGAATTAACCACAAGCTCAGCCTGCCCCCCAGAACCAGAAGAGGGCCTGAAGCCATCCTGCACTTTTGCGGCCAGCTCCCAAAAAACCGACTGGAAAAATGGAGCTCAGGGGCACTGCAATTCGCAAACCTGCAGAGTTATAAATGATAACTCTCGTCCACAAATATATTGAGGGAAGGCAACGAAGAGGATTTGAAAGCAAGGCAGAATTGCAGGAAACAGATTTCAGGAGGTAGATTCGAATCGCCTTGAAAGCACATGAAAAGCGGCAAAACGTGGACAATGATGCCCTTGGCCAAAAAGGGCATATGCGTGTTTTCCTGAATATATTCAGGAAAACACGCATACGCCCTTTTGGGCCAACCAGGCAACCTGGAAAGGCAAATCAGCGCTCCAAAGAAGTCTCGCTTCCCAGCGGGCAAAAGGGCCATGCGGAAAAAAGTGTCCAAACCAGAAATGCAGGACCGGCCATGGAGAAATGGGAGCCTTGCTACGCTGATGGGCGGGATGTAAATTGCCAACAGCCACTCTGGAGAAGTGTACGGTGGGTCCTGAAACATCTAAAAAACACAGCTTGGAGAGCATAGGGCACTTCCACTCATGGGCGTATAAATTGGGAAAACTAAAAATCAGCAAGACACAGGCACCCCAAAGTTTAGGGCTGCTCTGTTGACAAAAACCCCCACTTCATTTCACCTTAAATATCCTAGGAAAGAGAAAAATGGATAAAGAAGTTGAGGTCCTCATGTACAACGGAATATCACTCAGCCATGAAATCAACGTCATAAGGCTAGTAGCAGCACGATGAGTGGATTTAGGTCCGACGATTCTAAGTGAAATAAGTCACACAGAAAAAGACACTTATCATAAGATATCACTTATAGAGGGAATGTAAAAACCGTTACACTTGAACTGAATTACAAAACAGAACAGAGTCACACGTTTAGAAAACACACTATGGCTGCTGAACGGGAAAGGTGAGGTGGGGTGATGCATAAAACAAGGGTTTCAAATTAGCTCAGATACCGTTCCATAAACCCAATATGTAATAGACAAGACCTACTCCTTGCTCAGTGAAATGGACTCAACACCCCCTATTCACCGCACAAGAATATATCTGACTAGTAAGAATCTTCAAACCTATGTATTGATATCTCTCCGTAAGTGAGTCAAGGGGGTGTAAAGCGGCATAAACACAGCCGTGAAAAGCAGCTAAACCCCATTATAAAAATAAATTACTTTTCAAAACCCATGAAACAAAGACAGTGAAAGAGAGAGAAATTCTTACACATTTCGTTCAGGGGCTGTGATGCAACCTGGATTGACCATATCTAGACCCACAGCTGATTGAGACATAAGGGTGGACACTCTTGGGGCTGAGAGGTTTCGTGAGGTTGGGTGAGCCAACGCAGACCCTTTAAAGTAATACTGCATGGTACCCATCCCATGGGTCCCAAATCTCCAGGTTCAAGGGCATCTTCCTACATCGAAAACATGCATGAGAAGCCCAGAAGATGGTACACCGTGTGATCGGGAAAGGTTTCTAAAACGCACCTCATTTCTCATCTCCTTGTGCTCGGGTTCGCCATTCCAGCCGCTTTACTAGCCATCTCCCTCCTTGGAGAATCAGCACCTTTAACCTCCTGTTCCGTACAGGTTGCAATTTGTCCTGAGGATGAACGGGAAGAGGGCGAACCAATGAGAGACTAGCTCTAGGTGTTGGGACAGGCACAGGTCACTCTATTTTCCCATCAGGAAGAAGAAATAACCACAAGCTCAGCCTGCCCCCCCAGAACCAGAAGAGGGCCTGAAGCCATCCTGCACTTTAGCGGCCAGCTCCCAAAAAAGCGAGTTGTAAAATGGAGCTCAGGGGCACTGCAATTCACAAACCTGCAGAGTTATAAATGATAACTCTCGTCCACAAATATATTGAGGGAAGGCAACGAAGAGGATTTGAAAGCAAGGCAGAATTGCAGGAAACAGATTTCAGGAGGTACATTCGAATCGCCTTGAAAGCACATGAAAAGCGGCAAAACGTGGACAATGATGTCCTTGGCCAAAAAGGGCGTATGCGTTTTTTCCTGAATATATTCAGGAAAAAACGCATACGCCCTTTTTGGCCAACCAAGCAACCTGGAAAGGCCAATCAGCGCTCCAAAGAAGTCTCGCTTCCCAGCGGGCAAAAGGGCCATGCGGAAAAAAGTGTCCAAACCAGAAATGCAGGACCGGCCATGGAGAAATGGGAGCCTTGCTACGCTGATGGGCGGGATGTAAATTGCCAACAGCCACTCTGGAGAAGTGTACGGTGTGTCCTGAAACATCTAAAAAACAGTTTGGAGAGCATAGGGCACTTCCACTCATGGGCGTATAAATTGGGAAAACTAAAAATCAGCAAGACACAGGCACCCCAAAGTTTAGGGCTGCTCTGTTGACAAGAACCCCCACTTCATTACACCTTAAATATCCTAGGAAAGAGAAAAATGGATAAAGAAGTTGTGGTCCTCATGTACAACGGAATATCACTCAGCCATGAAATCAACGTCATAAGGCTAGTAGCAGCACGATGAGTGGATTTAGATCCGACGATTCTAAGTGAAATAAGTCACACAGAAAAAGACACTTATCATAAGATATCACTTATAGAGGGAATGTAAAAACCGCTACACTTGAACTGAATTACAAAACAGAACAGAGTCACACGTTTAGAAAACACACTATGGCTGCTGAACGGGAAAGGTGAGCTGGGGTGATGCATAAAACAAGGGTTTCAAATTAGTTCAGATACCGTTCCATAAACCCAATATGTAATAGACAAGACCTACTCCTTGCTCAGTGAACTGGACTCAACACCCCCTATTCACCACACAAGAATATATCTGACTAGTAAGAATCTTCAAACCTATGTATTGATATCTCTGTGTAAGTGAGTCAAGGGGGTGTAAAGCGGCATAAACACAGCCGTGAAAAGCAGCTAAACCCCATTATAAAAATAAATTACTTTTCAAAACCCGTGAAACAAAGACAGTGAAAGAGAGAGAAATTCTTACACATTTCGTTCAGGGGCTGTGATGCAACCTGGATTGACCATATCTAGACCCACAGCTGATTGAGACATAAGGGTGGACACTCTTGGGGCTGAGAGGTTTGGTGAGGTTGGGTGAGCCAACACAGACCCTTTAAAGTAATACTGCATGGTACCCATACCATGGGTCCCAAATCTCCAGGTTCAAGGGCATCTTCCTACATCGAAAACATGCATGAGAAGCCCAGAAGATGGTAAACCGTGTGATCGGGAAAGGTTTCTAAAACGCACCTCATTTCTCATCTCCTTGTGCTCGGGTTCGCCATTCCAGCCGCTTTACTAGCCATCTCCCTCCTTGGAGAATCAGCACCTTTAACCTCCTGTTCCGTACAGGTTGCAATTTGTCCTGAGGATGAACGGGAAGAGGGCGAACCAATGAGAGACTAGCTCTAGGTGTTGGGACAGGCACAGGTCACTCTATTTTCCCATCAGGAAGAAGAATTAACCACAAGCTCAGCCTGCCCCCCAGAACCAGAAGAGGGCCTGAAGCAATCCTGCGCTTTTGCGGCCAGCTCCCAAAAAAGCGAGTTGAAAAATGGAGCTCAGGGGCACTGCAATTCACAAACCTGCAGAGTTATAAATGATAACTCTCGTGCACAAATATATTGAGGGAAGGCAACGAAGAGGATTTGAAAGCAAGGCAGAATTGCAGGAAACAGATTTCAGGAGGTAGATTCGAATCGCCTTGAAAGCCCAAGAAAAGAGGCAAAAGGTGGACAGTGATGCCCTTGGCCAAAAAGGGCGTATGAGTTTTTTCCTGAATATATTCAGGAAAAAACGCATACGCCCTTTTTGGCCAACCAAGCAACCTGGAAAGGCCAATCAGCGCTCCAAAGAAGTCTCGCTTCCCAGCGGGCAAAAGGGCCATGCGGAAAAAATGTCCAAACCAGAAATGCAGGACCGGCCATGGAGAAATGGGAGCCTTGCTACGCTGATGGGTGGGATGTAAATTTCCAACAGCCAATCTGGAGAAGTGTACGGTGGGTCCTGAAACATCTAAAAAACACAGCATGGAGAGCATAGGGCACTTCGACTCATGGGCGTATAAATTGGGAAACTAAAAATCAGCAAGACACAGGCACCCCAAAGTTTAGGGCTGCTCTGTTGACAAGAACCCCCACTTCATTACACCTTAAATATCCCAGGAAAGAGAAAAATGGATAAAGAAGTTGTGGTCCTCATGTACAATGGAATATCACTCAGCCATGAAATCAACGTCATAAGGCTAGGAGCAGCACGATGAGTGGATTTAGGTACGACGATTCTAAGTGAAATAAGTCACACAGAAAAAGACACTTATCATAAGATATCACTTCTAGAGGGAATGTAAAAACCGCTACACTTGAAATGAATTGCAAAACAGAACAGAGTCACACGTTTAGGAAACACACTATGGCTGCTGAACGGGAAAGGTGAGGTGGGGTGATGCATAAAACAAGGGTTTCAAATTAGCTCAGATACCGTTCCATAAACCCAATATGTAATAGACAAGACCTACTCCTTGCTCAGTGAACTGGACTCAACACCCCCTATTCACCACACAAGAATATATCTGACTAGTAAGAATCTTCAAACCTATGTATTGATATCTCTCTGTAAGTGAGTCAAGGGGGTGTAAAGCGGCATAAACACAGCCGTGAAAAGCAGCTAAACCCCATTATAAAAATAAATTACTTTTCAAAACCCGTGAAACAAAGACAGTGAAAGAGAGAGAAATTCTTACACATTTCGTTCAGGGGCTGTGATGCAACCTGGATTGACCATATCTAGACCCACAGCTGATTGAGACATAAGGGTGGACACTCTTGGGGCTGAGAGGTTTGGTGAGGTTGGGTGAGCCAACGCAGACCCTTTCAAGTAATACTGCATGGTACCCATCCCATGGGTCCCAAATCTCCAGGTTCAAGGGCATCTTCCTACATCGAAAACATGCATGAGAAGCCCAGAAGATGGTACACCGTGTGATCGGGAAAGGTTTCTAAAACGCACCTCATTTCTCATCTCCTTGTGCTCGGGTTCGCCATTCCAGCCGCTTTACTAGCCATCTCCCTCCTTGGAGAATCAGCACCTTTAACCTCCTGTTCCGTACAGGTTGCAATTTGTCCTGAGGATGAACGGGAAGAGGGCGAACCAATGAGAGACTAGCTCTAGGTGTTGGGACAGGCACAGGTCACTCTATTTTCCCATCAGTAAGAAGAATTAACCACAAGCTCAGCCTGCCCCCCCAGAACCAGAAGAGGGCCTGAAGCAATCCTGCACTTTAGCGGCCAGCTCCCAAAAAAGCGAGTTGTAAAATGGAGCTCAGGGGCACTGCAATTCACAAACCTGCAGAGTTATAAATGATAACTCTCGTCCACAAATATATTGAGGGAAGGCAACGAAGAGGATTTGAAAGCAAGGCAGAATTGCAGGAAACAGATTTCAGGAGGTACATTCGAATCGCCTTGAAAGCACATGAAAAGCGGCAAAACGTGGACAATGATGTCCTTGGCCAAAAAGGGCGTATGCGTTTTTTCCTGAATATATTCAGGAAAAAACGCATACGCCCTTTTTGGCCAACCAAGCAACCTGGAAAGGCAAATCAGCGCTCCAAAGAAGTCTCGCTTCCCAGCGGGCAAAAGGGCCATGCGGAAAAAAGTGTCCAAACCAGAAATGCAGGACCGGCCATGGAGAAATGGGAGCCTTGCTACGCTGATGGGTGGGATGTAAATTGCCAACAGCCACTCTGGAGAAGTGTACAGTGGTCCTGAAACATCTAAAAAACACAGCATGGAGAGCATAGGGCACTTCCACTCATGGGCGTATAAATTGGGAAACTAAAAATCAGCAAGACACAGGCACCCCAAAGTTTAGGGCTGCTCTGTTGACAAGAACCCCCACTTCATTACACCTTAAATATCCTAGGAAAGAGAAAAATGGATAAAGAAGTTGTGGTCCTCATGTACAATGGAATATCACTCAGCCATGAAATCAACGTCATAAGGCTAGGAGCAGCACGATGAGTGGATTTAGGTACGACGATTCTAAGTGAAATAAGTCACACAGAAAAAGACACTTATCATAAGATATCACTTCTAGAGGGAATGTAAAAACCGCTACACTTGAACTGAATTACAAAACAGAACAGAGTCACACGTTTAGGAAACACACTATGGCTGCTGAACGGGAAAGGTGAGGTGGGGTGATGCATAAAACAAGGGTTTCAAATTAGCTCAGATACCGTGCCATAAACCCAATATGTAAGAGACAAGACCTATTCCTTTTTCAGTGAACTGGACTCAACACCCCCTATTCACCGCACAAGAATATATCTGACTAGTAAGAATCTTCAAACCTATGTATTGATATCTCTCTGTAAGTGAGTCAAGGGGGTGTAAAGCGGCATAAACACAGCCGTGAAAAGCAGCTAAACCCCATTATAAAAATAAATTACTTTTCAAAACCCGTGAAACAAAGACAGTGAAAGAGAGGGAAATTCTTACAAAATACATTCAGTGGCTGTGATGCAACCTGGATTGACCATATCTAGACCCACAGCTGATTGAGACATAGGGTGGACACTCTTGGGGCTGAGAGGTTTGATGAGGTTGGGTGAGCCAACGCAGATCCTTTAAAATAATACTGCATGGTACCATACCATTGGTCCCAAATCTCCAGGTTCAAGGGCATCTTCCTACAACGAAAACATGCAAGAGAAGCTCAGAAGATGGTACACCGTGTGCTCGGGAAAGGTTTCTAAAACGCACCTCATTTCTCATCTCCTGTGCTCGGGTTCGCCATTCCAGCCTCTTTACTAGCCATCTCCCTCCTCGGAGAATCAGCACCTTTAACCTCCTGTTCCGTACAGGTTGCAATTTGTCCTGAGGATGAACGGGAAGAGGGGGAACCAATGAGCGACTAGCTCTAGGGGTTGGGACAGGCACAGGTCACTCTATTTTCCCATCAGGAAGAAGAATTAACCACAAGCTCAGCCTGCCCCCCAGAACCAGAAGAGGGCCTGAAGCCATCCTGCACTTTTGCGGCCAGCTCCCAAAAAACCGACTGGAAAAATGGAGCTCAGGGGCACTGCAATTCGCAAACCTGCAGAGTTATAAATGATAACTCTCGTCCACAAATATATTGAGGGAAGGCAACGAAGAGGATTTGAAAGCAAGGCAGAATTGCAGGAAACAGATTTCAGGAGGTAGATTCGAATCGCCTTGAAAGCACATGAAAAGCGGCAAAACGTGGACAATGATGCCCTTGGCCAAGAAGGGCATATGCGTGTTTTCCTGAATATATTCAGGAAAACACGCATACGCCCTTTTGGGCCAACCAGGCAACCTGGAAAGACAAATCAGCGCTCCAAAGAAGTCTCGCTTCCCAGCGGGCAAAAGGGCCATGCGGAAAAAAGTGTCCAAACCAGAAATGCAGGACCGGCCATGGAGAAATGGGAGCCTTGCTACGCTGATGGGCGGGATGTAAATTGCCAACAGCCACTCTGGAGAAGTGTACGGTGGGTCCTGAAACATCTAAAAAACACAGCTTGGAGAGCATAGGGCACTTCCACTCATGGGCGTATAAATTGGGAAAACTAAAAATCAGCAAGACACAGGCACCCCAAAGTTTAGGGCTGCTCTGTTGACAAAAACCCCCACTTCATTTCACCTTAAATATCCTAGGAAAGAGAAAAGTGGATAAAGAAGTTGTGGTCCTCATGTACAATGGAATATCCCTCAGCCATGAAATCCACGTCATAAGGCTAGTAGCAGCACGATGAGTGGATTTAGGTCCGACGATTCTAAGTGAAATAACTCACACAGAAAAAGACACTTATCATAAGATATCCCTTATATAGGGAATGTAAAAACCGCTACACTTGAACTGAATTACAAAACAGAACAGAGTCACACGTTTAGAAAACACACTATGGCTGCTGAACGGGAAAGGTGAGCTGGGGTGATGCATAAAACAAGGGTTTCAAATTAGATCAGATACCGTTCCATAAACCCAATAAGTTGTAGACAAGACCTACTCCTTGCTCAGTGAACTGGACTCAAAACCCCCTATTCACCACACAAGATTATATCTGACTAGTAAGAATCTTCAAACCTATGTATTGATATCTCTCTGTAAGTGAGTCAAGGGGGTGTAAAGCGGCATAAACACAGCCGTGAAAAGCAGCTAAACCCCATTATAAAAATAAATTACTTTTCAAAACCCGTGAAACAAAGACAGTGAAAGAGAGAGAAATTCTTACACATTTCGTTCAGGGGCTGTGATGCAACCTGGATTGACCATATCTAGACCCACAGCTGATTGAGACATAAGGGTGGACACTCTTGGGGCTGAGAGGTTTGGTGAGGTTGGGTGAGCCAACGCAGACCCTTTAAAGTAATACTGCATGGTACCCATCCCATGGGTCCCAAATCTCCAGGTTCAAGGGCATCTTCCTACATCGAAAACATGCATGAGAAGCCCAGAAGATGGTACACCGTGTGATCGGGAAAGGTTTCTAAAACGCACCTCATTTCTCATCTCCTTGTGCTCGGGTTCGCCATTCCAGCCGCTTTACTAGCCATCTCCCTCCTTGGAGAATCAGCACCTTTAACCTCCTGTTCCGTACAGGTTGCAATTTGTCCTGAGGATGAACGGGAAGAGGGCGAACCAATGAGAGACTAGCTCTAGGTGTTGGGACAAGCACAGGTCACTCTATTTTCCCATCAGGAAGAAGAATTAACCACAAGCTCAGCCTGCTCCCCAGAACCAGAAGAGGGCCTGAAGCAATCCTGCACTTTTGCGGCCAGCTCCCAAAAAATCGCGTTGTAAAATGGAGCTCAGGGGCACTGCAATTCACAAACCTGCAGAGTTATAAATGATAACTCTCGTCCACAAATATATTGAGGGAAGGCAACGAAGAGGATTTGAAAGCAAGGCAGAATTGCAGGAAACAGATTTCAGGAGGCAGATTCGAATCGCCTTGAAAGCCCAAGAAAAGAGGCAGAAGGTGGACAGTGATGCCCTTGGCCAAAAAGGGTGTATGCGTTTTTTCCTGAATATATTCAGGAAAAAACGCGTACGCCCTTTTTGGCCAACCAAGCAACCTGGAAATGCAAATCAGCGCTCCAAAGAAGTCTCGCTTCCCAGCGGGCAAAAGGGCCATGCGGAAAAAAGTGTCCAAACCAGAAATGCAGGACCGGCCATGGAGAAATGGGAGCCTTGCTACGCTGATGGGCGGGATGTAAATTGCCAACAGCCACTCTGGAGAAGTGTACGGTGTGTCCTGAAACATCTAAAAAACAGTTTGGAGAGCATAGGGCACTTCCACTCATGGGCGTATAAATTGGGAAAACTAAAAATCAGCAAGACACAGGCACCCCAAAGTTTAGGGCTGCTCTGTTGACAAGAACCCCCACTTCATTACACCTTAAATATCCTAGGAAAGAGAAAAATGGATAAAGAAGTTGTGGTCCTCATGTACAACGGAATATCACTCAGCCATGAAATCAACGTCATAAGGCTAGTAGCAGCACGATGAGTGGATTTAGATCCGACGATTCTAAGTGAAATAAGTCACACAGAAAAAGACACTTATCATAAGATATCACTTATAGAGGGAATGTAAAAACCGCTACACTTGAACTGAATTACAAAACAGAACAGAGTCACACGTTTAGAAAACACACTATGGCTGCTGAACGGGAAAGGTGAGCTGGGGTGATGCATAAAACAAGGGTTTCAAATTAGTTCAGATACCGTTCCATAAACCCAATATGTAATAGACAAGACCTACTCCTTGCTCAGTGAACTGGACTCAACACCCCCTATTCACCACACAAGAATATATCTGACTAGTAAGAATCTTCAAACCTATGTATTGATATCTCTCTGTAAGTGAGTCAAGGGGGTGTAAAGCGGCATAAACACAGCCGTGAAAAGCAGCTAAACCCCATTATAAAAATAAATTACTTTTCAAAACCCGTGAAACAAAGACAGTGAAAGAGAGAGAAATTCTTACACATTTCGTTCAGGGGCTGTGATGCAACCTGGATTGACCATATCTAGACCCACAGCTGATTGAGACATAAGGGTGGACACTCTTGGGGCTGAGAGGTTTGGTGAGGTTGGGTGAGCCAACACAGACCCTTTAAAGTAATACTGCATGGTACCCATCCCATGGGTCCCAAATCTCCAGGTTCAAGGGCATCTTCCTACATCGAAAACATGCATGAGAAGCCCAGAAGATGGTACACCGTGTGATCGGGAAAGGTTTCTAAAACGCACCTCATTTCTCATCTCCTTGTGCTCGGGTTCGCCATTCCAGCCGCTTTACTAGCCATCTCCCTCCTTGGAGAATCAGCACCTTTAACCTCCTGTTCCGTACAGGTTGCAATTTGTCCTGAGGATGAACGGGAAGAGGGCGAACCAATGAGAGACTAGCTCTAGGTGTTGGGACAGGCACAGGTCACTCTATTTTCCCATCAGGAAGAAGAATTAACCACAAGCTCAGCCTGCCCCCCAGAACCAGAAGAGGGCCTGAAGCAATCCTGCGCTTTTGCGGCCAGCTCCCAAAAAAGCGAGTTGAAAAATGGAGCTCAGGGGCACTGCAATTCACAAACCTGCAGAGTTATAAATGATAACTCTCGTCCACAAATATATTGAGGGAAGGCAACGAAGAGGATTTGAAAGCAAGGCAGAATTGCAGGAAACAGATTTCAGGAGGTAGATTCGAATCGCCTTGAAAGCCCAAGAAAAGAGGCAAAAGGTGGACAGTGATGCCCTTGGCCAAAAAGGGCGTATGCGTTTTTTCCTGAATATATTCAGGAAAAAACGCATACGCCCTTTTTGGCCAACCAAGCAACCTGGAAAGGCCAATCAGCGCTCCAAAGAAGTCTCGCTTCCCAGCGGGCAAAAGGGCCATGCGGAAAAAATGTCCAAACCAGAAATGCAGGACCGGCCATGGAGAAATGGGAGCCTTGCTACGCTGATGGGTGGGATGTAAATTTCCAACAGCCACTCTGGAGAAGTGTACGGTGGGTCCTGAAACATCTAAAAAACACAGCATGGAGAGCATAGGGCACTTCCACTCATGGGCGTATAAATTGGGAAACTAAAAATCAGCAAGACACAGGCACCCCAAAGTTTAGGGCTGCTCTGTTGACAAGAACCCCCACTTCATTACACCTTAAATATCCCAGGAAAGAGAAAAATGGATAAAGAAGTTGTGGTCCTCATGTACAATGGAATATCACTCAGCCATGAAATCAACGTCATAAGGCTAGGAGCAGCACGATGAGTGGATTTAGGTACGACGATTCTAAGTGAAATAAGTCACACAGAAAAAGACACTTATCATAAGATATCACTTCTAGAGGGAATGTAAAAACCGCTACACTTGAAATGAATTGCAAAACAGAACAGAGTCACACGTTTAGGAAACACACTATGGCTGCTGAACGGGAAAGGTGAGGTGGGGTGATGCATAAAACAAGGGTTTCAAATTAGCTCAGATACCGTTCCATAAACCCAATATGTAATAGACAAGACCTACTCCTTGCTCAGTGAACTGGACTCAACACCCCCTATTCACCACACAAGAATATATCTGACTAGTAAGAATCTTCAAACCTATGTATTGATATCTCTCTGTAAGTGAGTCAAGGGGGTGTAAAGCGGCATAAACACAGCCGTGAAAAGCAGCTAAACCCCATTATAAAAATAAATTACTTTTCAAAACCCGTGAAACAAAGACAGTGAAAGAGAGAGAAATTCTTACACATTTCGTTCAGGGGCTGTGATGCAACCTGGATTGACCATATCTAGACCCACAGCTGATTGAGACATAAGGGTGGACACTCTTGGGGCTGAGAGGTTTGGTGAGGTTGGGTGAGCCAACGCAGACCCTTTCAAGTAATACTGCATGGTACCCATCCCATGGGTCCCAAATCTCCAGGTTCAAGGGCATCTTCCTACATCGAAAACATGCATGAGAAGCCCAGAAGATGGTACACCGTGTGATCGGGAAAGGTTTCTAAAACGCACCTCATTTCTCATCTCCTTGTGCTCGGGTTCGCCATTCCAGCCGCTTTACTAGCCATCTCCCTCCTTGGAGAATCAGCACCTTTAACCTCCTGTTCCGTACAGGTTGCAATTTGTCCTGAGGATGAACGGGAAGAGGGCGAACCAATGAGAGACTAGCTCTAGGTGTTGGGACAGGCACAGGTCACTCTATTTTCCCATCAGTAAGAAGAATTAACCACAAGCTCAGCCTGCCCCCCCAGAACCAGAAGAGGGCCTGAAGCAATCCTGCACTTTAGCGGCCAGCTCCCAAAAAAGCGAGTTGTAAAATGGAGCTCAGGGGCACTGCAATTCACAAACCTGCAGAGTTATAAATGATAACTCTCGTCCACAAATATATTGAGGGAAGGCAACGAAGAGGATTTGAAAGCAAGGCAGAATTGCAGGAAACAGATTTCAGGAGGTACATTCGAATCGCCTTGAAAGCACATGAAAAGCGGCAAAACGTGGACAATGATGTCCTTGGCCAAAAAGGGCGTATGCGTTTTTTCCTGAATATATTCAGGAAAAAACGCATACGCCCTTTTTGGCCAACCAAGCAACCTGGAAAGGCAAATCAGCGCTCCAAAGAAGTCTCGCTTCCCAGCGGGCAAAAGGGCCATGCGGAAAAAAGTGTCCAAACCAGAAATGCAGGACCGGCCATGGAGAAATGGGAGCCTTGCTACGCTGATGGGTGGGATGTAAATTGCCAACAGCCACTCTGGAGAAGTGTACAGTGGTCCTGAAACATCTAAAAAACACAGCATGGAGAGCATAGGGCACTTCCACTCATGGGCGTATAAATTGGGAAACTAAAAATCAGCAAGACACAGGCACCCCAAAGTTTAGGGCTGCTCTGTTGACAAGAACCCCCACTTCATTACACCTTAAATATCCTAGGAAAGAGAAAAATGGATAAAGAAGTTGTGGTCCTCATGTACAATGGAATATCACTCAGCCATGAAATCAACGTCATAAGGCTAGGAGCAGCACGATGAGTGGATTTAGGTACGACGATTCTAAGTGAAATAAGTCACACAGAAAAAGACACTTATCATAAGATATCACTTCTAGAGGGAATGTAAAAACCGCTACACTTGAACTGAATTACAAAACAGAACAGAGTCACACGTTTAGGAAACACACTATGGCTGCTGAACGGGAAAGGTGAGGTGGGGTGATGCATAAAACAAGGGTTTCAAATTAGCTCAGATACCGTGCCATAAACCCAATATGTAAGAGACAAGACCTATTCCTTTTTCAGTGAACTGGACTCAACACCCCCTATTCACCGCACAAGAATATATCTGACTAGTAAGAATCTTCAAACCTATGTATTGATATCTCTCTGTAAGTGAGTCAAGGGGGTGTAAAGCGGCATAAACACAGCCGTGAAAAGCAGCTAAACCCCATTATAAAAATAAATTACTTTTCAAAACCCGTGAAACAAAGACAGTGAAAGAGAGGGAAATTCTTACAAAATACATTCAGTGGCTGTGATGCAACCTGGATTGACCATATCTAGACCCACAGCTGATTGAGACATAGGGTGGACACTCTTGGGGCTGAGAGGTTTGATGAGGTTGGGTGAGCCAACGCAGATCCTTTAAAATAATACTGCATGGTACCATACCATTGGTCCCAAATCTCCAGGTTCAAGGGCATCTTCCTACAACGAAAACATGCAAGAGAAGCTCAGAAGATGGTACACCGTGTGCTCGGGAAAGGTTTCTAAAACGCACCTCATTTCTCATCTCCTGTGCTCGGGTTCGCCATTCCAGCCTCTTTACTAGCCATCTCCCTCCTCGGAGAATCAGCACCTTTAACCTCCTGTTCCGTACAGGTTGCAATTTGTCCTGAGGATGAACGGGAAGAGGGGGAACCAATGAGCGACTAGCTCTAGGGGTTGGGACAGGCACAGGTCACTCTATTTTCCCATCAGGAAGAAGAATTAACCACAAGCTCAGCCTGCCCCCCAGAACCAGAAGAGGGCCTGAAGCCATCCTGCACTTTTGCGGCCAGCTCCCAAAAAACCGACTGGAAAAATGGAGCTCAGGGGCACTGCAATTCGCAAACCTCCAGAGTTATTAATGATAACTCTCGTCCACAAATATATTGAGGGAAGGCAACGAAGAGGATTTGAAAGCAAGGCAGAATTGCAGGAAACAGATTTCAGGAGGTAGATTCGAATCGCCTTGAAAGCACATGAAAAGCGGCAAAACGTGGACAATGATGCCCTTGGCCAAGAAGGGCATATGCGTGTTTTCCTGAATATATTCAGGAAAACACGCATACGCCCTTTTGGGCCAACCAGGCAACCTGGAAAGACAAATCAGCGCTCCAAAGAAGTCTCGCTTCCCAGCGGGCAAAAGGGCCATGCGGAAAAAAGTGTCCAAACCAGAAATGCAGGACCGGCCATGGAGAAATGGGAGCCTTGCTACGCTGATGGGCGGGATGTAAATTGCCAACAGCCACTCTGGAGAAGTGTACGGTGGGTCCTGAAACATCTAAAAAACACAGCTTGGAGAGCATAGGGCACTTCCACTCATGGGCGTATAAATTGGGAAAACTAAAAATCAGCAAGACACAGGCACCCCAAAGTTTAGGGCTGCTCTGTTGACAAAAACCCCCACTTCATTTCACCTTAAATATCCTAGGAAAGAGAAAAGTGGATAAAGAAGTTGTGGTCCTCATGTACAATGGAATATCCCTCAGCCATGAAATCCACGTCATAAGGCTAGTAGCAGCACGATGAGTGGATTTAGGTCCGACGATTCTAAGTGAAATAACTCACACAGAAAAAGACACTTATCATAAGATATCCCTTATATAGGGAATGTAAAAACCGCTACACTTGAACTGAATTACAAAACAGAACAGAGTCACACGTTTAGAAAACACACTATGGCTGCTGAACGGGAAAGGTGAGCTGGGGTGATGCATAAAACAAGGGTTTCAAATTAGATCAGATACCGTTCCATAAACCCAATAAGTTGTAGACAAGACCTACTCCTTGCTCAGTGAACTGGACTCAAAACCCCCTATTCACCACACAAGATTATATCTGACTAGTAAGAATCTTCAAACCTATGTATTGATATCTCTCTGTAAGTGAGTCAAGGGGGTGTAAAGCGGCATAAACACAGCCGTGAAAAGCAGCTAAACCCCATTATAAAAATAAATTACTTTTCAAAACCCGTGAAACAAAGACAGTGAAAGAGAGAGAAATTCTTACACATTTCGTTCAGGGGCTGTGATGCAACCTGGATTGACCATATCTAGACCCACAGCTGATTGAGACATAAGGGTGGACACTCTTGGGGCTGAGAGGTTTGGTGAGGTTGGGTGAGCCAACGCAGACCCTTTAAAGTAATACTGCATGGTACCCATCCCATGGGTCCCAAATCTCCAGGTTCAAGGGCATCTTCCTACATCGAAAACATGCATGAGAAGCCCAGAAGATGGTACACCGTGTGATCGGGAAAGGTTTCTAAAACGCACCTCATTTCTCATCTCCTTGTGCTCGGGTTCGCCATTCCAGCCGCTTTACTAGCCATCTCCCTCCTTGGAGAATCAGCACCTTTAACCTCCTGTTCCGTACAGGTTGCAATTTGTCCTGAGGATGAACGGGAAGAGGGCGAACCAATGAGAGACTAGCTCTAGGTGTTGGGACAAGCACAGGTCACTCTATTTTCCCATCAGGAAGAAGAATTAACCACAAGCTCAGCCTGCTCCCCAGAACCAGAAGAGGGCCTGAAGCAATCCTGCACTTTTGCGGCCAGCTCCCAAAAAATCGCGTTGTAAAATGGAGCTCAGGGGCACTGCAATTCACAAACCTGCAGAGTTATAAATGATAACTCTCGTCCACAAATATATTGAGGGAAGGCAACGAAGAGGATTTGAAAGCAAGGCAGAATTGCAGGAAACAGATTTCAGGAGGCAGATTCGAATCGCCTTGAAAGCCCAAGAAAAGAGGCAGAAGGTGGACAGTGATGCCCTTGGCCAAAAAGGGTGTATGCGTTTTTTCCTGAATATATTCAGGAAAAAACGCGTACGCCCTTTTTGGCCAACCAAGCAACCTGGAAATGCAAATCAGCGCTCCAAAGAAGTCTCGCTTCCCAGCGGGCAAAAGGGCCATGCGGAAAAAAGTGTCCAAACCAGAAATGCAGGACCGGCCATGGAGAAATGGGAGCCTTGCTACGCTGATGGGCGGGATGTAAATTGCCAACAGCCACTCTGGAGAAGTGTACGGTGGGTCCTGAAACATCTAAAAAACACAGCTTGGAGAGCATAGGGCACTTCCACTCATGGGCGTATAAATTGGGAAACTAAAAATCAGCAAGACACAGGCACCCCAATGTTTAGGGCTGCTCTGTTGACAAGAACCCCCACTTCATTACACCTTAAATATCCTAGGAAATAGAAAAATGGATAAAGAAGTTGAGGTCCTCATGTACAACGGAATATCACTCAGCCATGAAATCAACGTCATAAGGCTAGTAGCAGCACGATGAGTGGATTTAGGTCCGACGATTCTAAGTGAAATAAGTCACACAGAAAAAGACACTTATCATAAGATATCACTTATAGAGGGAATGTAAAAACCGCTACACTTGAACTGAATTGCAAAACAGAACAGAGTCACACGTTTAGGAAACACACTATGGCTGCTGAACGGGAAAGGTGAGGTGGGGTGATGCATAAAACAAGTGTTTCAAATTAGCTCAGATACCGTTCAATAAACCCAAGATGTAATAGACAAGACCTACTCCTTGCTCAGTGAACTGGACTCAACACCCCCTATTCACCACACAAGAATATATCTGACTAGTAAGAATCTTCAAACCTATGTATTGATATCTCCCTGTAAGTGAGTCAAGGGGGTGTAAAGCGGCATAAACACAGCCGAGAAAAGCAGCTAAACCCCATTATAAAAATAAATTACTTTTCAAAACCCGTGAAACAAAGACAGTGAAAGAGAGAGAAATTCTTACACATTTCGTTCAGGGGCTGTGATGCAACCTGGATTGACCATATCTAGACCCACAGCTGATTGAGACATAAGGGTGGACACTCTTGGGGCTGAGAGGTTTGGTGAGGTTGGGTGAGCCAACGCAGACCCTTTAAAGTAATACTGCATGGTACCCATCCCATGGGTCCCAAATCTCCAGGTTCAAGGGCATCTTCCTACATCGAAAACATGCATGAGAAGCCCAGAAGATGGTACACCGTGTGATCGGGAAAGGTTTCTAAAACGCACCTCATTTCTCATCTCCTTGTGCTCGGGTTCACCATTCCAGCCGCTTTAATAGCCATCTCCCTCCTTGGAGAATCAGCACTTTTAACCTCCTGTTCCGTACAGGTTGCAATTTGTCCTGAGTATGAACGGGAAGAGGGCGAACCAATGAGAGACTAGCTCTAGGTGTTGGGACAGGCACAGGTCACTCTATTTTCCCATCAGGAAGAAGAATTAACCACAGCTCAGCCTGCCCCCCAGAACCAGAAGAGGGCCTGAAGCAATCCTGCACTTTTGCGGCCAGCTCCCAAAAAAGCGAGTTGAAAAATGGAGCTCAGGGGTACTGCAATTCACAAACCTGCAGAGTTATAAATGATAATTCTCGTCCACAAATATATTAAGGGAAGGCAACGAAGAGGATTTGAAAGCAAGGCAGAATTGCAGGAAACAGATTTCAGGAGGTAGATTCGAATCGCCTTGAAAGCACATGAAATGCGGCAAAACGTGGAAAATGATGCCCTTGGCCAAAAAGGGCGTATGCGTTTTTTCCTGAATATATTCAGGAAAAAACGCATACGCCCTTTTTGGCCAACCAAGCAACCTGGAAAGGCAAATCAGCGCTCCAAAGAAGTCTCGCTTCCCAGCGGGCAAAAGGGCCATGCGGAAATAAGTGTCCAAACCAGAAATGCAGGACCGGCCATGGAGAAATGGGAGCCTTGCTACGCTGATGGGCGGGATGTAAATTGGCAACAGCCACTCTGGAGAAGTGTACGGTGGGTCCTGAAACATCTAAAAAACACAGCTTAGAGAGCATAGGACACTTCCACTCATGGGCGTATAAATTGGGAAAACTTAAAATAAGAAAGATACAGGCACCCCAAAGTTTAGGGCTGCTCTCTTGACAAGAACCCCCACTTCATTACACCTTAAATATCCTAGGAAAGAGAAAAATGGATAAAGAAGTTGTGGTCCTCATGTACAATGGAATATCACTCAGCCATGAAATCAACGTCATAAGGCTAGTAGCAGCACGATGAGTGGATTTAGGTACGACGATTCTAAGTGAAATAAGTCACACAGAAAAAGACACTTATCATAAGACATCACTTATAGAGGGAATGTAAAAACCGCTACACTTGAACTGAATTACAAAACAGAACAGAGTCACACGTTTAGAAAACACACTATGGCTGCTGAACGGGAAAGGTGAGGTGGGGTGATGCATAAAACAAGGGTTTCAAATTAGCTCAGATACCGTTCCAAAAACCCAATATGTAATAGACAAGACCTACTCCTTGCTCAGTGAACTGGACTCAACAACCCCTATTCACCACACAAGAATATATCTGACTAGTAAGAATCGTCAAACCTATGTACTGATATCTCTCTGTAAGTGAGTCAAGGGGGTGTAAAGCGGCATAAACACAGCCGTGAAAAGCAGCTAAACCCCATTATAAAAATAAATTACTTTTCAAAACCCGTGAAACAAAGACAGTGGAAGAGAGAGAAATTCTTACAAAATTCGTTCAGGGGCTGTGATGGAACCTGGATTGACCATAACTAGACCCACAGCTGATTGAGACATAAGGGTGGACACTCTTGGGGCTGAAAGTTTTGGTGAGGTTGTGGGAGCCACGCAGACCCTTTAAAGTAATACTGCATGCTACCCATCCCATGGGTCTCAAATCTCTAGGTTAAAGGGCATCTTCCTACATCAAAAACATGCATGAGAAACCCAGAAGTTGGTACACCGTGTGATCGGGAAAGGTTTCTAAAACGCACCTCATTTTTCATCTCCTTTGCTCGGGTTCGCCATTCCAACCGATTTACTAGCCATCTCCCTCCTTGGAGAATCAGCACCTTTAACCTCCTGTTCCGTACAGGTTGCAATTTGTCCTGAGGATGAACGGGAAGAGGGCGAACCAATGAGAGACTAGCTCTAGGTGTTGGGACAGGCACAGGTCACTCTATTTTCCCATCAGGAAGAAGAATTAACCACAAGCTCAGCCTGCCCCCCTAGAACCAGAAGAGGGCCTGAAGCAATCCTGCACTTTTGCGGCCAGCTCCCAAAAAAGCGAGTTGAAAAATGGAGCTCATGGGCACTGCAATTCACAAACCTGCAGAGTTAAAAATGATAACTCTCGTCCACAAATATATTGAGGGAAGGCAACGAAGAGGATTTGAAAGCAAGGCAGAATTGCAGGAAACAGATTTCAGGAGGTAGATTCGAATCGCCTTGAAAGCACATGAAAAGCGGCAAAACGTGGACAATCATGCCCTTGGCCAAAAAGGGCGTATGCGTTTTTTCCTGAATATATTCAGGAAAAAACGCATACGCCCTTTTTGGCCAACCAAGCAACCTGGAAAGGCCAATCAGCGCTCCAAAGAAGTCTCGCTTCCCAGCGGGCAAAAGGGCCATGCGGAAAAAAGTGTCCAAACCAGAAATGCAGGACCGGCCATGGAGAAATGGGAGCCTTGCTACGCTGATGGGTGGGATGTAAATTGCCAACAGCCACTCTGGAGAACTGTACGGTGTGTCCTGAAACATCTAAAAAACAGCTTGGAGAGGATAGGGCACTTCCACTCATGGGCGTATAAATTGGGAAAACTAAAAATCAGCAAGACACAGGCACCCCAAAGTTTAGGGCTGCTCTGTTGACAAACACCCCCACTTCATTACACCTTAAATATCCTAGGAAAGAGAAAACTGGATAAAGAAGTTGTGGTCCTCATGTACAATGGAATATCACTCAGCCATGAAATCAACGTCATAAGGCTAGTAGCAGCACGATGAGTGGATTTAGTTCCGACGATTCTAAGTGAAATAAGTCACACAGAAAAAGACACTTATCATAAGATATCACTTATATAGGGAATGTAAAAACCGCTACATTGGAACTGAATTACAAAACAGAACAGAGTCACACGTTCAGAAAACACACTATAGCTGCTGAAGCGGAAAGGTGAGGTGGGGTGATGCATAAAACAAGGGTTTCAAATTAGCTCAGATACCGTTCCATAAACCCAATATGTAATAGACAAGACCTACTCCTTGCTCAGTGAACTGGACTCAACACCCCCTATTCACCGCACAAGAATATATCTGACTAGTAAGAATCGTCAAACCTATGTACTGATATCTCTCTGTAAGTGAGTCAAGGGGGTGTAAAGCGGCATAAACACAGCCGTGAAAAGCAGCTAAACCCCATTATAAAAATAAATTACTTTTCAAAACCCGTGAAACAAAGACAGTGGAAGAGAGAGAAATTCTTACAAAATTCGTTCAGGGGCTGTGATGCAACCTGGATTGACCATATCTAGACCCACAGCTGATTGAGACATAAGGGTGGACACTCTTGGGGCTGAAAGGTTTGGTGAGGTTGTGTGAGCCAACGCAGACCCTTTAAAGTAATACTGCATGGTACCCATCCCATGGGTCCCAAATCTCTAGGTTAAAGGGCATCTTCCTACGTCGAAAACATGCATGAGAAACCCAAAAGATGGTACACCGTGTGATCGGGAAAGGTTTCTAAAACGCACCTCATTTCTCATCTCCTTGTGCTCGGGTTCGCCATTCCAGCCGCTTTACTAGCCATCTCCCTCCTTGGAGAATCAGCACCTTTAACCTCCTGTTCCGTACAGGTTGCAATTTGTCCTGAGGATGAACGGGAAGAGGGCGAACCAATGAGAGACTAGCTCTAGGTGTTGGGACAGGCACAGGTCACTCTATTTTCCCATCAGGAAGAAGAATTAACCACAAGGTCAGCCTGCCCCCCAGAACCAGAAGAGGGCCTGAAGCAATCCTGCACTTTTGCGTCCAGCTCCCAAAAAAGCGAGTTGAAAAATGGAGCCCATGGGCACTGCAATTCACAAACCTGCAGAGTTAAAAATGATAACTCTCGTCCACAAATATATTGAGGGAAGGCAACGAAGAGGATTTGAAAGCAAGGCAGAATTGCAGGAAACAGATTTCAGGAGGTAGATTCGAATCGCCTTGAAAGCCCATGCAAAGCGGCAAAACGTGGACAGTGATGCCCTTGGCCAAAAAGGGCGTATGCGTTTTTTCCTGAATATATTCAGGAAAAAACGCATATGCCCTTTTTGGCCAACCAAGCAACCTGGAAAGGCAAATCAGCGCTCCAAAAAAGTCTCGCTTCCCAGCGGGCAAAAGGGCCATGCGGAAAAAAGTGTCCAAACCAGAAATGCAGGACCGGCCATGGAGAAATGGGAGCCTTGCTACCCTGATGGGCGGGACGTAAATTGCCAACAGCCACTCTGGAGAAGTGTACGGTGTGTCCTGAGACATCTAAAAAACACAGCTTAGAGAGTATAGGGCACTTCCACTCATGGGCGTATAAATTGGGAAAACTAAAATCAGCAAGACACAGGCACACCAAAGTTTAGGGCTGCTCTGTTGACAAACACCCCCACTTCATTACACCTTAAATATCCTAGGAAAGAGAAAAATGGATAAAGAAGTTGGGGTCCTCATGTACAATGGAATATCACTCAGCCATGAAATCAACGTCCTAAGGCTAGTAGCAGCACGATGAGTGGATTTAGGTCCGACGATTCTAAGTGAAATAAGTCACACAGAAACAGACACTTATCATAAGATATCACTTATAGAGGGAATGTAAAAACCGCTACATTTGAACTGAATTACAAAACAGAACAGAGTCACACATTCAGAAATCACACTATGGCTGCTGAAGCGGAAAGGTGAGGTGGGGTGATGCATAAAACAAGGGTTTCAAATTAGCTCAGATACCGTTCCATAAACCCAATATGTAATAGACAAGACCTACTCCTTGCTCAGTGAACTGGACTCAACATCCCCTATTCACCACACAAGAATATATCTGACTAGTAAGAATCTTCAAACCTATGTATTGATATCTCTCTGTAAGTGAGTCAAGGGGGTGTAAAGCGGCATAAACACAGCCGTGAAAAGCAGCTAAACCCCATTATAAAAATAAATTACTTTTCAAAACCCGTGAAACAAAGACAGTGAAAGAGAGAGAAACTCTTACAAAATTCGTTCAGGGGCTGTGATGCAACCAGGATTGACCATATCTAGATCCACAGCTGATTGAGACATAAGGGTGGGCACTCTTGGGGCTGAGAGCTTTGGTGAGGTTGGGTGAGCAAACACAGGCCCTTTAAAGTAATACTGCATGGTACCCATCCCATGTGTCCCAAATCTCCAGGTTCAAGGGCATCTTCCTACATCGAAAACATGCATGAGAAGCCCAGAAGATGGTACACCGTGTGATCGGGAAAAGTTTCTAAAACGCACCTCATTTCTCATCTCCTTGTGCTCGGGTTCACCATTCCAGCCGCTTTACTAGCCATCTCCCTCCTTGGAGAATCAGCACTTTTAACCTCCTGTTCCGTACAGGTTGCAATTTGTCCTGAGTATGAACGGGAAGAGGGCGAACCAATGAGAGACTAGCTCTAGGTGTTGGGACAGGCACAGGTCACTCTATTTTCCCATCAGGAAGAAGAATTAACCACAGCTCAGCCTGCCCCCCAGAACCAGAAGAGGGCCTGAAGCAATCCTGCACTTTTGCGGCCAGCTCCCAAAAAAGCGAGTTGAAAAATGGAGCTCAGGGGTACTGCAATTCACAAACCTGCAGAGTTATAAATGATAATTCTCGTCCACAAATATATTAAGGGAAGGCAACGAAGAGGATTTGAAAGCAAGGCAGAATTGCAGGAAACAGATTTCAGGAGGTAGATTCGAATCGCCTTGAAAGCACATGAAATGCGGCAAAACGTGGAAAATGATGCCCTTGGCCAAAAAGGGCGTATGCGTTTTTTCCTGAATATATTCAGGAAAAAACGCATACGCCCTTTTTGGCCAACCAAGCAACCTGGAAAGGCAAATCAGCGCTCCAAAGAAGTCTCGCTTCCCAGCGGGCAAAAGGGCCATGCGGAAATAAGTGTCCAAACCAGAAATGCAGGACCGGCCATGGAGAAATGGGAGCCTTGCTACGCTGATGGGCGGGATGTAAATTGCCAACAGCCACACTGGAGAAGTGTACGGTGGGTCCTGAAACATCTAAAAAACACAGCTTAGAGAGCATAGGGCACTTCCACTCATGGGCGTATAAATTGGGAAAACTTAAAATAAGAAAGATACAGGCACCCCAAAGTTTAGGGCTGCTCTGTTGACAAGAACCCCCACTTCATTACACCTTAAATATCCTAGGAAAGAGAAAAATGGATAAAGAAGTTGTGGTCCTCATGTACAATGGAATATCACTCAGCCATGAAATCAACGTCATAAGGCTAGTAGCAGCACGATGAGTGGATTTAGGTACGACGATTCTAAGTGAAATAAGTCACACAGAAAAAGACACTTATCATAAGATATCACTTATAGAGGGAATGTAAAAACCGCTACACTTGAACTGAATTACAAAACAGAACAGAGTCACACGTTTAGAAAACACACTATGGCTGCTGAACGGGAAAGGTGAGGTGGGGTGATGCATAAAACAAGGGTTTCAAATTAGCTCAGATACCGTTCCAAAAACCCAATATGTAATAGACAAGACCTACTCCTTGCTCAGTGAACTGGACTCAACACCCCCTATTCACCACACAAGAATATATCTGACTAGTAAGAATCGTCAAACCTATGTACTGATATCTCTCTGTAAGTGAGTCAAGGGGGTGTAAAGCGGCATAAACACAGCCGTGAAAAGCAGCTAAACCCCATTATAAAAATAAATTACTTTTCAAAACCCGTGAAACAAAGACAGTGGAAGAGAGAGAAATTCTTACAAAATTCGTTCAGGGGCTGTGATGGAACCTGGATTGACCATAACTAGACCCACAGCTGATTGAGACATAAGGGTGGACACTCTTGGGGCTGAAAGTTTTGGTGAGGTTGTGGGAGCCAACGCAGACCCTTTAAAGTAATACTGCATGGTACCCATCCCATGGGTCTCAAATCTCTAGGTTAAAGGGCATCTTCCTACATCGAAAACATGCATGAGAAACCCAGAAGATGGTACACCGTGTGATCGGGAAAGGTTTCTAAAACGCACCTCATTTCTCATCTCCTTTGCTCGGGTTCGCCACTCCAGCCGCTTTACTAGCCATCTCCCTCCTTGGAGAATCAGCACCTTTAACCTCCTGTTCCGTACAGGTTGCAATTTGTCCTGAGGATGAACGGGAAGAGGGCGAACCAATGAGAGACTAGCTCTAGGTGTTGGGACAGGCACAGGTCACTCTATTTTCCCATCAGGAAGAAGAATTAACCACAAGCTCAGCCTGCCCCCCCAGAACCAGAAGAGGGCCTGAAGCAATCTTGCACTTTTGCGGCCAGCTCCCAAAAAAGCGAGTTGAAAAATGGAGCTCATGGGCACTGCAATTCACAAACCTGCAGAGTTAAAAATGATAACTCTCGTCCACAAATATATTGAGGGAAGGCAACGAAGAGGATTTGAAAGCAAGGCAGAATTGCAGGAAACAGATTTCAGAAGGTAGATTCGAATCGCCTTGAAAGCACATGAAAAGCGGCAAAACGTGGACAATGATGCCCTTGGCCAAAAAGGGCGTATGCGTTTTTTCCTGAATATATTCAGGAAAAAACGCATACGCCCTTTTTGGCCAACCAAGCAATCTGGAAAGGCCAATCAGCGCTCCAAAGAAGTCTCGCTTCCCAGCGGGCAAAAGGGCCATGCGGAAAAAAGTGTCCAAACCAGAAATGCAGGACCGGCCATGGAGAAATGGGAGCCTTGCTACGCTGATGGGTGGGATGTAAATTGCCAACAGCCACTCTGGAGAACTGTACGGTGTGTCCTGAAACATCTAAAAAACAGCTTGTAGAGCATAGGGCACTTCCACTCATGGGCGTATAAATTGGGAAAACTAAAAATCAGCAAGACACAGGCACCCCAAAATTTAGGGCTGCTCTGTTGACAAACACCCCCACTTCATTACACCTTAAATATCCTAGGAAAGAGAAAACTGGATAAAGAATTTGTGGTCCTCATGTACAATGGAATATCACTCAGCCATGAAATCAACGTCATAAGGCTAGTAGCAGCACGATGAGTGGATTTAGGTCAGACGATTCTAAGTGAAATAAGTCACACAGAAAAAGACACTTATCATAAGATATCACTTATAGAGGGAATGTAAAAACCGCTACATTGGAACTGAATTACAAAACAGAACAGAGTCACACGTTCAGAAAACACACTATGGCTGCTGAACGGGAAAGGTGAGGTGGGGTGATGCATAAAACAAGGGTTTCAAATTAGCTCAGATACCGTTCCAAAAACCCAATATGTAATAGACAAGACCTACTCCTTGCTCAGTGAACTGGACTCAACACCCCCTATTCACCGCACAAGAATATATCTGACTAGTAAGAATCGTCAAACCTATGTACTGATATCTCTCTGTAAGTGAGTCAAGGGGGTGTAAAGCGGCATAAACACAGCCGTGAAAAGCAGCTAAACCCCATTATAAAAATAAATTACTTTTCAAAACCCGTGAAACAAAGACAGTGGAAGAGAGAGAAATTCTTACAAAATTCGTTCAGGGGCTGTGATGCAACCTGGATTGACCATATCTAGACCCACAGCTGATTGAGACATAAGGGTGGACACTCTTGGGGCTGAAAGGTTTGGTGAGGTTGTGTGAGCCAACGCAGACCCTTTAAAGTAATACTGCATGGTTCCCATCCCATGGGTCCCAAATCTCTAGGTTAAAGGGCATCTTCCTACGTCGAAAACATGCATGAGAAACCCAAAAGATGGTACACCATGTGATCGGGAAAGGTTTCTAAAACGCACCTCATTTCTCATGTCCTTGTGCTCGGGTTCGCCATTCCAGCCGCTTTACTAGCCATCTCCCTCCTTGGAGAATCAGCACCTTTAACCTCCTGTTCCGTACAGGTTGCAATTTGTCCTGAGGATGAACGGGAAGAGGGCGAACCAATGAGAGACTAGCTCTAGGTGTTGGGACAGGCACAGGTCACTCTATTTTCCCATCAGGAAGAAGAATTAAACACAAGCTCAGCCTGCCCCCCAGAACCAGAAGAGGGCCTGAAGCAATCCTGCACTTTTGCGTCCAGCTCCCAAAAAAGCGAGTTGAAAAATGGAGCCCATGGGCACTGCAATTCACAAACCTGCAGAGTTAAAAATGATAACTCTCGTCCACAAATATATTGAGGGAAGGCAACGAAGAGGATTTGAAAGCAAGGCAGAATTGCAGGAAACAGATTTCAGGAGGTAGATTCGAATCGCCTTGAAAGCCCATGAAAAGCGGCAAAACGTGGACAGTGATGCCCTTGGCCAAAAAGGGCATATGCGTTTTTTCCTGAATATATTCAGGAAAAAACGCATATGCCCTTTTTGGCCAACCAAGCAACCTGGAAAGGCAAATCAGCGCTCCAAAAAAGTCTCGCTTCCCAGCGGGCAAAAGGGCCATGCGGAAAAAAGTGTCCAAACCAGAAATGCAGGACCGGCCATGGAGAAATGGGAGCCTTGCTACCCTGATGGGCGGGACGTAAATTGCCAACAGCCACTCTGGAGAAGTGTACGGTGTGTCCTGAGACATCTAAAAAACACAGCTTAGAGAGTATAGGGCACTTCCACTCATGGGCGTATAAATTGGGAAAACTAATATCAGCAAGACACAGGCACACCAAAGTTTAGGGCTGCTCTGTTGACAAACACCCCCACTTCATTACACCTTAAATATCCTAGGAAAGAGAAAAATGGATAAAGAAGTTGTGGTCCTCATGTACAATGGAATATCACTCAGCCATGAAATCAACGTCATAAGGCTAGTAGCAGCACGATGAGTGGATTTAGGTCCGACGATTCTAAGTGAAATAAGTCACACAGAAACAGACACTTATCATAAGATATCACTTATAGAGGGAATGTAAAAACCGCTACACTTGAACTGAATTACAAAACAGAACAGAGTCACACATTCAGAAATCACACTATGGCTGCTGAAGCGGAAAGGTGAGGTGGGGTGATGCATAAAACAAGGGTTTCAAATTAGCTCAGATACCGTTCCATAAACCCAATATGTAATAGACAAGACCTACTCCTTGCTCAGTGAACTGGACTCAACACCCCCTATTCACCGCACAAGAATATATCTGACTAGTAAGAATCGTCAAACCTATGTACTGATATCTCTCTGTAAGTGAGTCAAGGGGGTGTAAAGCGGCATAAACACAGCCGTGAAAAGCAGCTAAACCCCATTATAAAAATAAATTACTTTTCAAAACCCGTGAAACAAAGACAGTGGAAGAGAGAGAAATTCTTACAAAATTCGTTCAGGGGCTGTGATGGAACCTGGATTGACCATAACTAGACCCACAGCTGATTGAGACATAAGGGTGGACACTCTTGGGGCTGAAAGGTTTGGTGAGGTTGTGTGAGCCAACGCAGACCCTTTAAAGTAATACTGCATGGTACCCATCCCATGGGTCCCAAATCTCTAGGTTAAAGGGCATCTTCCTACATCGAAAACATGCATGAGAAACCCAGAAGATGGTACACCATGTGATCGGGAAAGGTTTCTAAAACGCACCTCATTTCTCATCTCCTTGTGCTCGGGTTCGCCATTCCAGCCGCTTTACTAGCCATCTCCCTCCTTGGAGAATCAGCACCTTTAACCTCCTGTTCTGTACAGGTTGCAATTTGTCCTGAGGATGAACGGGAAGAGGGCGAACCAATGAGAGACTAGCTCTAGGTGTTGGGACAGGCACAGGTCACTCTATTTTCCCATCAGGAAGAAGAATTAACCACAAGCTCAGCCTGCCCCCCAGAACCAGAAGAGGGCCTGAAGCAATCCTGCACTTTTGCGTCCAGCTCCCAAAAAAGCGAGTTGAAAAATGGAGCTCATGGGCACTGCAATTCACAAACCTGCAGAGTTAAAAATGATAACTCTCGTCCACAAATATATTGAGGGAAGGCAACGAAGAGGATTTGAAAGCAAGGCAGAATTGCAGGAAACAGATTTCAGGAGGTAGATTCGAATCGCCTTGAAAGCCCATGAAAAGCGGCAAAACGTGGACAGTGATGCCCTTGGCCAAAAAGGGCGTATGCGTTTTTTCCTGAATATATTCAGGAAAAAACGCATATGCCCTTTTTGGCCAACCAAGCAACCTGGAAAGGCAAATCAGCGCTCCAAAAAAGTCTCGCTTCCCAGCGGGCAAAAGGGCCATGCGGAAAAAAGTGTCCAAACCAGAAATGCAGGACCGGCCATGGAGAAATGGGAGCCTTGCTACCCTGATGGGCGGGACGTAAATTGCCAACAGCCACTCTGGAGAAGTGTACGGTGTGTCCTGAGACATCTAAAAAACACAGCTTAGAGAGTATAGGGCACTTCCACTCATGGGCGTATAAATTGGGAAAACTAAAATCAGCAAGACACAGGCACACCAAAGTTTAGGGCTGCTCTGTTGACAAACACCCCCACTTCATTACACCTTAAATATCCTAGGAAAGAGAAAAATGGATAAAGAAGTTGTGGTCCTCATGTATAATGGAATATCACTCAGCCATGAAATCAACGTCCTAAGGCTAGTAGCAGCACGATGAGTGGATTTAGGTCCGACGATTCTAAGTGAAATAAGTCACACAGAAACAGACACTTATCATAAGATATCACTTATAGAGGGAATGTAAAAACCGCTACACTTGAACTGAATTACAAAACAGAACAGAGTCACACGTTCAGAAATCACACTATGGCTGCTGAAGCGGAAAGGTGAGGTGGGGTGATGCATAAAACAAGGGTTTCAAATTAGCTCACATACCGTTCCATAAACCCAATATATAATAGACAAGACCTACTCCTTGCCCAGTGAACTGGACTCAACACCCCCTATCACCACACAAGAATATATCTGACTAGTAAGAATCTTCAAACCTATGTATTGATATCTCTCTGTAAGTGAGTCAAGTGGGTGTAAAGCGGCATAAACACAGCAGTGAAAAGCAGCTAAACCCCATTATAAAAATAAACTACTTTTAAATACCCATGAAACAAAGACAGTGAAAGAGAGAGAAATTCTCACACAATTCATTCAGGGGCTGTGATGCAACCTGGACAGACCACATCTAGACCTACAGCTGGATGAGACATAAGGCTGGACACTCTTGGGGCTGACAGGATTGGTGAGGTTGGGTGAGCAATCGCAGACCCTTTAAAGTAATACTGCCTGGTACTCATTCCATGAGTCCCAAATCTCCAGGTTCAACGGAATCTTCCTACACCAAAAATATGCATGGGAAACCCAGAGAATGGTACATCATGTGATCGAGAAAGGTTTCTAAAAGGCACCTCATTTCTCATCTCCTGATGTTCTGTATTGCCATTCCTGCCACTTTACTAACAATCTCCCCACTTGGAGAATCAGCACCTTTCACCCCCTGTTTCATCCAGGTTGCAAATTGCCGTGAGGATGAACGGGAATCGGGAGAACCAATGAGAGACTAGCTCTAAGTGTTGGTAAATGCACAGGTCACTCTAATTTCCCAACAGGAAGAAGAATTAAACGCAGCCTTGGCCTGCTCCCTAGAACCAGAATAGGGCCTGAAGCAATCCCGCGGATTTGCGGCCAGCTCCCAAAAAGCGAGTTGAAAAATAGAGTTCACGGTCACTGCAATTCACAAACCTGCAGAGTTATAAATGATAACTCTCGTCCAAAAATATATTGAAGGAAGGCAGCGAAGAGGATTTCAAAGCAAGGGAAAATTGCAGGAAACTGATTTCAGGAGGTAGATACGAATCGCCCCTAAAGCACATGAAAAGCTTCAAAACGTCGAAAACGGTGCACTTGTCCCAAAAGGGCGTATGCGTTTTTTCCTGAATATATACAGGAAAAAACGCATACGCCCTTTTGGGCCAACCAAGCAAGCTGTAAATGCAAATCAGCACTACAAAGAAGTCTCACTTCCCATCGGTCAAAAGCGTCATCCTAAAAAAGTGTAAAAACCAGAAATGCAGGACCGGCCATGGAGAAATGAGAACCTCGTTATGCTCTTGGGCGGGATGAAAATTGCCAACAGCCTCTGTGGAGAAGTGTATGGTGTGTCCTGAAACATCTAGGAAACAGCTTAGAGAGCATAGGGCACTTCCACTCATGGCTGTATAACTTGGGAAAACTAAAAATCAGCAAGACACAGGCACCCCAAATTTTAGGGCTGCTCTGTTTTCAAGAACCTCCACTTCGGTACACCTTAAATATCCCAGGAAAGAGGAAAATGGATAAAGAAGTTGTGGTACTTATGTACAATGGAATATGACTCATCCATGAAATCAATGTCCTAAGGCTACTAGCAGCATGATGAGTGGATGTAGGTACGATGATTCTAAGTGAAATAAGTCACACAGAAAAAGACACTTATCAAAAGGTATCACTTATAGAGGGATTGTAAAAACCGTTACACTTGAACTGAATTACAAAACAGAACAGAGTCACACATTTAGAAAACACACTATGGCTGCTTAACGGGAAAGGTGAGGTGGGGTGATGCATGAAACAAGGGTTTCAAATTAGCTCAGATACCGTTCCATAAACCCAATATGTAATAGACAAGACCTACTCCTTGCTCAGTGAACTGGACTCAACACCCCCTATTCACCGCACAAGAATATATCTGACTAGTAAGAATCGTCAAACCTATGTACTGATATCTCTCTGTAAGTGAGTCAAGGGGGTGTAAAGCGGCATAAACACAGCCGTGAAAAGCAGCTAAACCCCATTATAAAAATAAATTACTTTTCAAAACCCGTGAAACAAAGACAGTGGAAGAGAGAGAAATTCTTACAAAATTCGTTCAGGGGCTGTGATGGAACCTGGATTGACCATAACTAGACCCACAGCTGATTGAGACATAAGGGTGGACACTCTTGGGTCTGAAAGGTTTGGTGAGGTTGTGTGAGCCAACGCAGACCCTTTAAAGTAATACTGCATGGTACCCATCCCATGGGTCCCAAATCTCTAGGTTAAAGGGCATCTTCCTACATCGAAAACATGCATGAGAAACCCAGAAGATGGTACACCATGTGATCGGGAAAGGTTTCTAAAACGCACCTCATTTCTCATCTCCTTGTGCTCGGGTTCGCCATTCCAGCCGCTTTACTAGCCATCTCCCTCCTTGGAGAATCAGCACCTTTAACCTCCTGTTCCGTACAGGTTGCAATTTGTCCTGAGGATGAACGGGAAGAGGGCGAACCAATGAGAGACTAGCTGTAGGTGTTGGGACAGGCACAGGTCACTCTATTTTCCCATCAGGAAGAAGAATTAACCACAAGCTCAGCCTGCCCCCCAGAACCAGAAGAGGGCCTGAAGCAATCCTGCACTTTTGCGTCCAGCTCCCAAAAAAGCGAGTTGAAAAATGGAGCTCATGGGCACTGCAATTCACAAACCTGCAGAGTTAAAAATGATAACTCTCGTCCACAAATATATTGAGGGAAGGCAACGAAGAGGATTTGAATGCAAGGCCGAATTCCAGGAAAAAGTTTGCAGGAGGTAGATTCGAATAAGCTTCAAAGCACATGAAAAGAGGCAAAACGTGGACAACGATGCCCTTGGCCAAAAAGGGCGTATGTGTTTTTTCCTGAATATATTCAGGAAAAAACGCATACGCCCTTTTTGGCCAACCAAGCAATCTGGAAATGCAAATCAGTGCTCCAAAGAAGTCTCGCTTCCCATCGGGCAAAAGGGCCATGCGGAAAAATGTGTCAAAACCAGAAATGCAGGACCGGCCATGGAGAAATGGGAGCCTTGCGACGCTGATGGGCGGGATGTAAATTGCCAACAGCCACTCTGGAGAAGTGTACGGTGTTTCCTGAAACATCTAAAAAACACAGCTTAGAGAGCATAGGGCACTTCCACTCATGGGCGTATAAATTGGGAAAACTAAAAATCAGCAAGACGCAGGCACTCCAAAGTTTACGGCTGTTCTATAGACAGGAACCTCCACTTTATTACACCTTAAATATCGTAAGAAAGAGTAAAATGGATAAAGAAGTTGTGTTCCTCATGTACAATGGAATATCACTCAGCCATGAAATCAACGTCATAAGGCTAGTAGCAGCATGATGAGTGGATTTAGGTCCGACGATTCTAAGTGAAATAAGTCACACAGAAAAAGACACTTATCATAAGATATCACTTATAGAGGGAATGTAAAAACCGCTACACTTGAACTGAATTACAAAACAGAACAGAATCACACGTTTAGAAAACATACTATGGCTGCTGAACGGGAAAGGTGAGGTGGGGTGATGCATAAAACAAGGGTTTCAAATTAGCTCAGATACCGTGCCATAAACCCAATATGTAATAAAAAAGACCTACTCCTTACTCAGTGAACTGGACTCAACACCCCCCATTCACCGCACAGGAATATATCTGACTAGTAAGAATCTTTAAACCTATGTACTGATATCTCTCTGTAAGTAAGTCAATGGGGTGTAAAGCGGCATAAACACAGCCGTGAAAAGCAGCTAAACCCCATTATAAAAATAAATTACTTTTCAAAACCCGTGAAACAAAGACAGTGAAAGAGAGAGAAATTCTTACAAAATTCGTTCAGGGGCTGTGATGCAACCTGGATTGACCAAATCTAGACCCACAGCTGATTGAGACATAAGGGTGGACAGTCTTGGGGCTGAGAGGTTTGGTGAGCTTGGGTGAGCCAACGCAGACCCTTTAAAGTAATACTGCATGGTACCCATCCCATGGGTCCCAAATCTCCAGGTTCAAGGGCATCTTCCTACGTCGAAAACATGCATGAGAAACCCAGAAGATGGTACACCGTGTGATCGGGAAAGGTTTCTAAAACGCACCTGATTTCCTATCTCCTTGTGCTCTGGTTCGCCGTTCCAGCCCTTTACTAGCAATCTCCCTAATTGGAGCATCAGCACCTTTAACCTCCTGTTCCGTACAGGTTGCAATTTGTCCTGAGGATGAACGGGAAGAGGGGGAACCAATGAGAGACTAGCTCTAGGTGTTGGGACAGGCACAGGTCACTCTATTTTCCCATCAGGAAGAAGAATTAACCACAGGCTCAGCCTGGCCCATGGAACCAGAATAGGGCTTGAAGCAATCCTGCGCTTTTGCGTCCAGCTCCCAAAAAAGCGAGTTGAAAAAAGGAGCTCAGGGGCAGTGCAATTCACAAACCTGCAGAGTTACAAATGATAACTCTCATCCACAAATAAATTGAGGGAAGTCAACGAAGAGGCTTTGAAAGCAAGGCAGAATTGCAGGAAACAGATTTCAGGAGGTAGGTTTGAATCACCTTGAAAGCACATGAAAAGCGGCAAAACGTCGACAGTGATGCCCTTGGCCAAAAAGGGCGTATACTTTTTTTCCAGAATATATTCAGGAAAAAACGCATACACCCTTTTTGGCCAACCAAGCAACCTGGAAAGGCAAATCAGCGCTACAAAGTAGTCTTGCTTCCCATCGGTCAAAAGGGCCATGCTGAAAAATGTGTCAAAACCAGAAATGCAGGACAGGCCATGGAGAAATGGAAGCCTTGCTATGCTGATGGGCGGGATGTAAATTGCCAACAGCCACTCTGGAGAAGTGTATGATGTGTCCTGAAACATCTAAAAAACACAGCTTAGAGAGCATAGGGCACTTCCACTCATGGGTGTATAAATTGGGAAAACTAAAAATCAGCAAGACACAGGCACCCCAAAGTTTAGGACTCCTCTGTTGACAAGAACCTCCTCTTCGGAACACCTTTTAATATCCCAGGAAAGTGAAAAATGGATAAGAAGTTTTCGTACTTATGTACAATAGAATATCACTCAGCCATGAAATCAACGTCATAAGGCTAGGAGCAGCAAGATGAGTCATTTAGGTACTATGATTCTAAGTGAAATAAGTCACGCAGAAAAGGACACTTATCATAAGATATCACTTATAGAGGGAATGTAAAAACCGCTACACTTGAACTGAATTACAAAACAGAACAGAGTCACTCATTTAGAAAACATAGTATGGCTGCTTAACTGTAAAGGTGAGGTGGCGTGATGCATAAAACAAGGGTTTCAAATTAGCTCACATACCGTTCCATAAACCCAATATATAATAGACAAGACCTACTCCTTGCCCAGTGAACTGGACTCAACACCCCCTATCACCACACAAGAATATATCTGACTAGTAAGAATCTTCAAACCTATGTATTGATATCTCTCTGTAAGTGAGTCAAGTGGGTGTAAAGCGGCATAAACACAGCAGTGAAAAGCAGCTAAACCCCATTATAAAAATAAACTACTTTTAAATACCCATGAAACAAAGACAGTGAAAGAGAGAGAAATTCTCACACAATTCATTCAGGGGCTGTGATGCAACCTGGACAGACCACATCTAGACCTACAGCTGGATGAGACATAAGGCTGGACACTCTTGGGGCTGACAGGATTGGTGAGGTTGGGTGAGCAATCGCAGACCCTTTAAAGTAATACTGCCTGGTACTCATTCCATGAGTCCCAAATCTCCAGGTTCAACGGAATCTTCCTACACCAAAAATATGCATGGGAAACCCAGAGAATGGTACATCATGTGATCGAGAAAGGTTTCTAAAAGGCACCTCATTTCTCATCTCCTGATGCTCTGTATTGCCATTCCTGCCACTTTACTAACAATCTCCCCACTTGGAGAATCAGCACCTTTCACCCCCTGTTTCATCCAGGTTGCAAATTGCCGTGAGGATGAACGGGAATCGGGGGAACCAATGAGAGACTAGCTCTAAGTGTTGGTAAATGCACAGGTCACTCTAATTTCCCAACAGGAAGAAGAATTAAACGCAGCCTTGGCCTGCTCCCTAGAACCAGAATAGGGCCTGAAGCAATCCCGCGGATTTGCGGCCAGCTCCCAAAAAGCGAGTTGAAAAATAGAGTTCACGGTCACTGCAATTCACAAACCTGCAGAGTTATAAATGATAACTCTCGTCCAAAAATATATTGAAGGAAGGCAGCGAAGAGGATTTCAAAGCAAGGGAAAATTGCAGGAAACTGATTTCAGGAGGTAGATACGAATCGCCCCTAAAGCACATGAAAAGCTTCAAAACGTCGAAAACGGTGCACTTGTCCCAAAAGGGCGTATGCGTTTTTTCCTGAATATATACAGGAAAAAACGCATACGCCCTTTTGGGCCAACCAAGCAAGCTGTAAATGCAAATCAGCACTACAAAGAAGTCTCACTTCCCATCGGTCAAAAGCGTCATCCTAAAAAAGTGTAAAAACCAGAAATGCAGGACCGGCCATGGAGAAATGAGAACCTCGTTACGCTCTTGGGCGGGATGAAAATTGCCAACAGCCTCTGTGGAGAAGTGTATGGTGTGTCCTGAAACATCTAGGAAACAGCTTAGAGAGCATAGGGCACTTCCACTCATGGCTGTATAACTTGGGAAAACTAAAAATCAGCAAGACACAGGCACCCCAAATTTTAGGGCTGCTCTGTTTTCAAGAACCTCCACTTCGGTACACCTTAAATATCCCAGGAAAGAGGAAAATGGATAAAGAAGTTGTGGTACTTATGTACAATGGAATATGACTCATCCATGAAATCAATGTCCTAAGGCTACTAGCAGCATGATGAGTGGATGTAGGTACGATGATTCTAAGTGAAATAAGTCACACAGAAAAAGACACTTATCAAAAGGTATCACTTATAGAGGGATTGTAAAAACCGTTACACTTGAACTGAATTACAAAACAGAACAGAGTCACACATTTAGAAAACACACTATGGCTGCTTAACGGGAAAGGTGAGGTGGGGTGATGCATGAAACAAGGGTTTCAAATTAGCTCAGATACCGTTCCATAAACCCAATATGTAATAGACAAGACCTACTCCTTGCTCACTGAACTGGACTCAACACCCCCTATTCACCGCACAAGACTATATCTGACTAGTAAGAATCTTAAACCCTATGTATTGATATCTCTCTGTAAGTGAGTCAAGTGGGTGTAAAGCGGCATAAACACAGCAGTGAAAAGCAGCTAAACCCCATTATAAAAATAAACTACTTTTAAATACCCATGAAACAAAGACGTTGAAAGACAGAGAAATTCTCACACAATTCATTCAGGGGCTGTGATGCAACCTAGATTGACCATATCTAGATCCACAGCTGGATGAGACATAAGGGTGGACACTTTTGGGGCTGAAGGCTCCTTCCCTAGTTACCAGATTGGGGAATGTGGAAAGGCTGCCGCCCTCCGGCCGTTACCTGCCAAAGCAGCTTTCAAATCTGTGCTAATGGTCACTTCATATGAACAAGTACTTCAGGGCTGTAAATGAAACCTGCCTTCAAAATGTCTTAAGGGAGATAATGGCCAAAAATTTTCAAAATGTGACACTTACTTTAATAAAACACTTTGAGGAACTAAGCTGTAATCACAGTTTGATAAATAGAAAGGGCATGCTTTAAAGCTCAATTTCAACAGATTTTGGGACACATGCAAATTCAACCACAGAGAGGTATCAGCTCGCACCTGTTAGAATAACCATCAGCAAGAAAACTACAAACAATAAATATTGAAGGTGTTTTGGAGAAATGCATACCCTCAATTTTAAGTGGGACGTAACCTGGAAAGAGCCACTAATGAGAACTGAATGGTGGTGCCTTTAAAACGTACACACTGAGCTACCATATGATACAGCAAGCCCACTCCTTGGCCTATAACATAAGATAGAACTGGAAAGACACAGCCAAGCAAATATGCATTGCAGCAGTATTACAATAGCCAAGACATGGAGGCAACCAGAAAGTCCATCAAGAGGTGCGTGGCCAAAGAAGAACTGGTACACGTACAGATGGAATATTAGCCAGGGAAAAAAATGAAACAATGCCATTTACAGCACCATGTATGATTCTTGAGGTAATCAGGCAAATTGTACTAAGTCAGAAAGCCAAAGACACATATCCTATAATATCACTTATAGGTCTTAGCTAAAAATTCATACCAATGAAGATATTTCCACAGAGAAATGCAATCACAGATTCATTAAACAAACTTATGGTTCACCAAATGGAAAGGTGTGAGGATTGGATACATTAGGATATTGGGGTTAAGATAGATATAGAAACACATGTGAAATATGTAATCACCAAAGACCTATGTAATACCAAGACAAGACTGCTCAACATTGTGTCATAACCTACATGGGAAAATGATCCAAAGAAGAATAGATATATGTATATGTTTAAAAGAACCACATCTTGCACACCTAGAAGAAACAAAACATTTTAATCAAATTTGCTCTGACAAAAAATAAAAATTAGATTAAAAAAAAACAAGAAGTAGTGAGACATAAACTTAAGGGGCTTTTTGCTGGCACATTGCATTCTAATTTACAACCAGAGCATGAATTCCATTAAGGCTCTGTCATCACTAATAAAGCAGCTTTATAAGCAATGTTGAAGGTAGCTTAAAAGAAGTCTCACTAATTATTGATAGTAACAAGGAAACAAAGAAAAGTAAAAATCTCACTGCAAAAAGTATACATAGGGTAAGGATAGTAGATCAAACACTTATTAAACTTCTGTAAAGAATAAAAGACAACAGTAGTATGTTTTTTTAAAAAGAGAGGGCCCAAATAAATCTGAAATGAAAGAGATGATGTTACAACAGACAGACACCACAGAAATACAAAGTATCCTAAGATACACACAGGGTAACTCAGGGCTCAGACTGGACAGAGCTCACTCTCCAGTCCCCTGCACATGACTTACAGGAGCCTCAGGAACTGAGGAGGGGGTCCCTGAGGAGAGGCTCAAGATAGAATATGGTAGGCATTAACATGACTGCATTCATCTTAAACATGCCTGAACTACATTCACACGAGATGATTTTGTCCTGTATGTACATGGGCACCTCTAGTCGGAACTGCAGATCTTTGGCTTCAACACCTCTACTGACAACGTTAGCTTCACCTACTGTGGACCGTCTCCTATAGGATTTCTAGAACCACAAAACATCGAAGCTTCACAGGACCCAGAGTCTGTGCGACTCCACGCAGAGTCTCAGAGTCTCAACTCCACTCAGATACTCCACTCATGGAGGGCACAAACAAAGTAGTGTGCACATCAGGACCCAGGGGAAGGAGCAGTGACCCTGTAGGAGAATGATCAGAACTACCTGCTACTTTTAGAGGGTCTCCTGCAGAGGCAGGTGGTGGCTGTGGCTGTGGCTCACCGTGAGGACAACGACAATGGCAGCAGAAGTTCTGGGAAATACTCCTTGGTGTGAGCCCTCCCAGAGTCCGCCATTAGCCCCACCAAGAGCAAGGTAGGCTCCAGTGCTGGGTCGCCTCAGGCCAAACCACCAACAGGGAGGGAACCCAGCCCCATGCATCAGCAGACAAGCGGATTAAACTTTTTATTAAAGTTTTATTTAATCCACAGACAAGCGGATTAAAGCTCTGCCCACCAAAGCAACACCCAGCTCTACCCACCACCAGTCCCTCCCATCAGGAAGCTTGCACAAGCCTCTAAGATAGACTCATCCACCAGAGAGCAGACAGCAGAAGCAAGAAGAACTACAATTCTGCAGCCTGTGGAAGGAAAACCACATTCACAGAAAGATAGACAAAATGAAAAGGCAGAGGACTTTATACCAGATCAAGGAACAAGATAAAAACCCCAGAAAAAAAAAAAAACGAAATGACGTGGAGATAGGGAACCTTCCCGAAAAAGAATTCAGAATAATGATAGTGAAGTTGAGCCAAGACCTTGGAAAAAGAAAGTAGGCAAAGATGGAGAAGACACAAAAAATGCTTAACAAAGACCTAGAAGAATTAAGGAACAAACACCTAGAAGAATTAAAGAACAAACAAACAGAGGTAAACAATGTAATAACTGAAATGAAAAATATACTAGAAGGAATCAGTAGCAGAATAACTGTGGCAGAAGAACGGATAAGTGACCTGGAAGACAGAAAGGTGGGAATCACTGCCATGGAACAGAATAAAGAAAAAGAATGAAAATAAATGAAGACACCCCAAGAGTCCTCTGGGACAACATTAAACACAACAACATTCGCATGATAGGGGTCCCAGAAGGAGAAGAGAGAGAAAGGACCCGAGAATATATTTGAAGAGATTATGGTCAAAAACTTCCCTAGCATGGGAAAAGAAATAGCCACCCAAGTCCAGAAGCACAGAGAGTCCCAGGCAGGATAAACCGAAGGAGAAAAATGACAAGACACATAGTAATCAAATTGACAAAAATTAACGACAAAGAAAAATTATTGAAAGCAGCAAGGGAAAAATGACAAATAACATACAAGGGAACTCCCATAAGGATAACAGCTGATTTCTCAGCAGAAAATCTACAAGCCAGAAGGGAGTGGCATGATCAATTTAAAGTGATGAAAGGGAAGAACCTACAACCAAGAGTACTCCACCCTGCAAAGGTCTCATTCAGATTTGATGGAGAAATCAAAAGCCTTACAGACAAGCAAAAGCTAAGAGAATTCAGCACCATGAAACCAGCTCTACCCCAAATGCTAAAGGAACTTCTCTAAGTGGGAAACACAAGAGAAGAAAAGGACCCACCAAGACAACCCCATAACAATTAAGAAAATAGTAATAGGAACATACATATCGATAATTACCTTAAACGTGAATGCACTAAATGTTCCAACCAAAAGACACAGGCTCGCTGAATGGATACAAAAACAAGACCCATATATATGCTGTCTACAAGAGACCCATTTCAGACCTAGGGACACACACAGACTGAAAGTGAGGCGATGGAAAAATATATTCTATGCAAATGAAAATCAAAAGAAAGCTGGAGTAGCAATACTCATATCAGATAAAATAGACTTTAAAATAAAGAATGTTACAAGAGACAAGGAAAGACACTACATAATGGTCAAGGGATCAATCCAAGAAGAAGATATAACAATTATAAATATATATGTACCCAACATAGGAGCACCTCAATGTATAAGGCAACCGCTAACAGCTATAAAAGAGGAAATCAACAGTAACACAATAATAGTGGGGGACTTTAACAGCTCACTTACACCAGTGGAGATCAGCCAGACAGAAAATTAATAAGGAAACACAAGCTTTAAATGACACAATAGACCAGATAGAGTTAATTGATATTTATAGGACATTCCATCCAAAAACAGCAGATTACACGTTCTTCTTAACTGCACACGGAACATTCTCCAAGATAGATCACATCTTGGGTCACAAAGCCTCAGTAAATTTAAGAAAACTGAAATCATGTCAAGCAGCTGTTCCAACCACAATGCTATGAGATTAGAAATCAATTACACGGAAAAATACCGTAAAAAACACAAACACATGGAGGCTAAACAATACGTTACTAAATAACCAAGAGATCACTGAAGAAATCAAAGAGGAAATCAAAAACTACCTAGAGACAAATGACAACAAAAACACGATGATCCAAAACCTATGGGATGCAGCAAAAGCAGTTCTAAGAGGGAAGTTTATAGCAATACAAGCCTACCTCAAGAAACAAGAAAAATCTCAAATAAACAATCTAACCTTACACCTAGAGGAACTAGAGAAAGAAGAACAAAACCCAAAGTTAGTAGAAGGAAAGAAATCTTAAAGATCAGAGCAGAAATAAATGAAATAGAAACAAAGAAAATGAAAGCAAAGATCAATAAAACTAAAAGCTGGTTCTTTGAGAAGATAAGCAATAATGATCAACCTTTAGCCAGACTCAAGAAAAAGAGGGAGAGGACTCAAATCAACAAAATTAGAAGTGAAAAAGGAGAAGTTACAACAGACACCACAGGAATACAAAGCATCCTAAGAGACTACTACAAGCAAATCTATGCCAATAAAATGGACAACCTGGAAGAAATGGACAAATTCTTAGAAAGGGATAACCTTCCAAGACTGAACCAGGAAGAAATAGAAAATATGAACAAACCTATCACAAGCAATGAAATTGAAACTGTGATTAAAAATCTTCCAACAAACAAAAGTCCAGAACCGGATGGCATCACAGGTGAATTCTATCAAACATTTAGAGAAGAGCTAACACCCAACCTTCTCAAATTCTTCAAAACAATTGCAGGGGAAGGAACACTCCCAAACTCATTCTATGAGACCACCATCACCCTGATACCAAAATCAGACAGAGATACTACAAGGAAAGAAAATTATAGACCAATATCACTGATGAATATAGATGTAAAAATCCTCAACCAAATACTAGCAAACAGAATCGAACAACACATTAAAAGGATCATACACCATGATCAAGTGGGGTGTATCCCAGGGATGCAAGGATTCTTCAATATACACAAATCAATGTGAATACACCATATTAACAAATTGTAGAATAAAACCATATGATCATCTCAATAGATGAAGGAAAAGATTTTGTGAAAATTCAACACCCATTTATGATAAAAACTCTGCAGAGTGTGGGCATAGAGGGAAACTACCTCAACATAATAAAGGCCATATATGACAAACCCGCAGCAAACACCATTCTCAATGGTGAAAAACTGCAAGCGTTTCCTCTAAGATCAGGAACAAGACGAGGATGTCCACTCTCACCACTGCTATTCAACATAGTTTTGGAAGTCCTAGCCATGGCAATCAGAGAAGAAAAAGAAATAAAAGGAATACAAAAAGGAAAAGAAGGAGTAAAATTGTCACTGTTTGCAGATGACATGATATCATAGATAGAGAATCCTAAAGATGCCACCAGAAAACCACTGGAGCTAATCAATGAATCTGGTAAAGTTGCAGGATACAAAATTAATGCACAGAAATTGCTTGCATTCCTATACACTAACAATGAAAGATCAGAAAGAGAAATTAAGGAAACAATCCCATTACCACTGCAACAAAAAGAATAAAATACCTAGGAATAAACCTACCTAAGGAAGTAAAAGACCTGTACTCAGAAAACTATAAGACACTGATGAAAGAAATCAAAGATGATATAAACAGATGGAGACATATACCATGTTCTTGGATTAGAAGAATCAATATTGTGAAAATGACTATACTACCCAAAGCAATCTACAGATTTAATGCAATCCCGATCAAAATACCTTTGGCATTTTCTACGGAACAAGAAAAAAAAATCTTAAAATTTGTAGGGAGACACAAAAGACCTTGGATAGCCAAAGCAGTCTTCAGGGGGAAAAAAAAGAGCTGGAGGAATCAGACTTCCAGACTTCAGACTATATTACAAAGCTACAGTAATCAAGATAATATGGTACTGACACAAAAACAGAAATATAGGTCAATAGAACAGGATAGAAAGCACAGAGATAAACCCACATACCTATGGTTAACTAATCTATGACAAAGGAGGCAAGGGTATACAACGGAGAAAAGACAGTGTCTTCAGTAAGTGGTGCTGGGAAAACTGGACAGCTACATGTAAAAGAATGAAATTAGAACACTCCCTAACACCATACACAAAAATAAACTCAAAATGGATTAGAGACCTAAATATAAGACCAGCCACTATAAAAGTCTTAGAGGAAAACATAAGCAGAACAGTCTATGACATAAATCACAGCAAGATCCTTTTTGACCCACCTCCTAGAGAAATGGAAATAAAAACAAAAATAAAAAAATGGGACCTAATGAAACATAAATTCTTTTGCACAGCAAAGGAAAACATAAGCAAGATGAAAAGACAACCATCAGAATGGGAGAAAATATTTTCAAATGAAGCAAATGGCAAAGGATTAATCTCCAAAAAGCAGCTCATGTAGCTCAATATCACAAAACCAAACAACCCAATCCAAAAATGGGCAGAAGACCTAAATAGACATTTCTCCAAAGAAGATATACAGGTTGCCAACAAACACATGAAAG
>NW_026645847.1:0-25335 GCF_949987535.1 Balaenoptera acutorostrata | reverse complement strand
GGAAAAAACGCATACGCCCTTTTTGGCAAACCAAGCAACCTGGAAAGGCCAATCAGCGCTCCAAAGAAGTCTCGCTTCCCAGCGGGCAAAAGGGCCATGCGGAAAAAAGTGTCCAAACCAGAAATGCAGGACCGGCCATGGAGAAATGGGAGCCTTGCTACGCTGATGGGTGGGATGTAAATTGCCAACAGCCACTCTGGAGAAGTGTACGGTGTGTTCTGAAACATCTAAAAAACACAGCTTGGAGAGCATAGGGCACTTCCACTCATGGGCGTATAAATTGGGAAAACTAAAAATCAGCAAGACACAGGCACCCCAAAGTTTAGGGCTGCTCTGTTGACAAGAACCCCCACTTCATTACACCTTAAATATCCTAGGAAAGAGAAAAATGGATAAAGAAGTTGGGGTCCTCATGTACAATGGAATATCACTCAGCCATGAAATCAACGTCATAAGGCTAGTAGCAGCACGATGAGTGGATTTAGGTACGACGATTCTAAGTGAAATAAGTCACACAGAAAAAGACACTTATCATAAGATATCACTTCTAGAGGGAATGTAAAAACCGCTACACTTGAACTGAATTACAAAACAGAACAGAGTCACACGTTTAGAAAACACACTATGGCTGCTGAACGGGAAAGGTGAGGTGGGGTGATGCATAAAACAAGGGTTTCAAATTAGCTCAGATACCGTTCCATAAACCCAATATGTAAGAGACAAGACCTATTCCTTTTTCAGTGAACTGGACTCAACACCCCCTATTCACCGCACAAGAATATATCTGACTAGTAAGAATCTTCAAACCTATGTATTGATATCTCTCTGTAAGTGAGTCAAGGGGGTGTAAAGCGGCATAAACACAGCCGTGAAAAGCAGCTAAACCCCATTATAAAAATAAATTACTTTTCAAAACCCGTGAAACAAAGACAGTGAAAGAGAGAGAAATTCTTCCAAAATTCGTTCAGGGGCTGTGATGCAACCTGGATTGACCATATCTAGACCCACAGCTGATTGAGACATAAGGGTGGACACTCTTGGGGCTGAGAGGTTCGGTGAGGTTGGGTGAGCCAACGCAGACCCTTTCAAGTAATACTGCATGGTACCCATCCCATGGGTCCCAAATCTCCAGGTTCAAGGGCATCTTCCTACGTCGAAAACAGGCATGAGAAACCCAGAAGATGGTACACCGTGTGATCGGGAAAGGTTTCTAAAACGCACCTCATTTCTCATCTCCTTTGCTCGGGTTCGCCATTCCAGCCGATTTACTAGCCATCTCCCTCCTTGGAGAATCAGCACCTTTACCCTCCTGTTCCGTACAGGTTGCAAATTGTCCTGAGGATGAACGGGAAGAGGGGGAACCAATGAGAGACTAGCTCTAGGTGTTGGGAAAGGCACAGGTCACTCTATTTTCCCATCAGGAAGAAGAATTAAGCACAAGCTCAGCCTGCCCCCCAGAACCAGAAGAGGGCCTGAAGCAATCCTGCGCTTTTGCGGCCAGCTCCCAAAAAAGCGAGTTGAAAAATGGAGCTCAGGGGCACTGCAATTCACAAACCTGCAGAGTTTTAAATGATACCTCTCGTCCACAAATATATTAAGGGAAGGCAACGAAGAGGCTTTGAAAGCAAGGCAGAATTGCAGGAAACAGATTTCAGGAGGTAGATTCGAATCGCCTTGAAAGCACATGAAAAGCGGCAAAACGTGGACAATGATGCCCTTGGCCAAAAAGGGCGTATGCGTTTTTTCCTGAATATATTCAGGAAAAAACGCATACGCCCTTTTTGGCCAACCAAGCAACCTGGAAAGGCCAATCAGCGCTCCAAAGAAGTCTCGCTTCCCAGCGGGCAAAAGGGCCATGCGGAAAAAAGTGTCCAAACCAGAAATGCAGGACCGGCCATGGAGAAATGGGAGCCTTGCTACGCTGATGGGTGGGATGTAAATTGCCAACAGCCACTCTGGAGAAGTGTACGGTGTGTTCTGAAACATCTAAAAAACACAGCTTGGAGAGCATAGGGCACTTCCACTCATGGGCGTATAAATTGGGAAAACTAAAAATCAGCAAGACACAGGCACCCCAAAGTTTAGGGCTGCTCTGTTGACAAGAACCCCCACTTCATTACACCTTAAATATCCTAGGAAAGAGAAAAATGGATAAAGAAGTTGGGGTCCTCATGTACAATGGAATATCACTCAGCCATGAAATCAACGTCATAAGGCTAGTAGCAGCACGATGAGTGGATTTAGGTACGACGATTCTAAGTGAAATAAGTCACACAGAAAAAGACACTTATCATAAGATATCACTTCTAGAGGGAATGTAAAAACCGCTACACTTGAACTGAATTACAAAACAGAACAGAGTCACACGTTTAGAAAACACACTATGGCTGCTGAACGGGAAAGGTGAGGTGGGGTGATGCATAAAACAAGGGTTTCAAATTAGCTCAGATACCGTTCCATAAACCCAATATGTAAGAGACAAGACCTATTCCTTTTTCAGTGAACTGGACTCAACACCCCCTATTCACCGCACAAGAATATATCTGACTAGTAAGAATCTTCAAACCTATGTATTGATATCTCTCTGTAAGTGAGTCAAGGGGGTGTAAAGCGGCATAAACACAGCCGTGAAAAGCAGCTAAACCCCATTATAAAAATAAATTACTTTTCAAAACCCGTGAAACAAAGACAGTGAAAGAGAGAGAAATTCTTCCAAAATTCGTTCAGGGGCTGTGATGCAACCTGGATTGACCATATCTAGACCCACAGCTGATTGAGACATAAGGGTGGACACTCTTGGGGCTGAGAGGTTCGGTGAGGTTGGGTGAGCCAACGCAGACCCTTTCAAGTAATACTGCATGGTACCCATCCCATGGGTCCCAAATCTCCAGGTTCAAGGGCATCTTCCTACGTCGAAAACAGGCATGAGAAACCCAGAAGATGGTACACCGTGTGATCGGGAAAGGTTTCTAAAACGCACCTCATTTCTCATCTCCTTTGCTCGGGTTCGCCATTCCAGCCGATTTACTAGCCATCTCCCTCCTTGGAGAATCAGCACCTTTACCCTCCTGTTCCGTACAGGTTGCAAATTGTCCTGAGGATGAACGGGAAGAGGGGGAACCAATGAGAGACTAGCTCTAGGTGTTGGGACAGGCACAGGTCACTCTATTTTCCCATCAGGAAGAAGAATTAAGAACAAGCTCAGCCTGCCCCCCAGAACCAGAAGAGGGCCTGAAGCAATCCTGCGCTTTTGCGGCCAGCTCCCAAAAAAGCGAGTTGAAAAATGGAGCTCAGGGGCACTGCAATTCACAAACCTGCAGAGTTTTAAATGATACCTCTCGTCCACAAATATATTAAGGGAAGGCAACGAAGAGGCTTTGAAAGCAAGGCAGAATTGCAGGAAACAGATTTCAGGAGGTAGATTCGAATCGCCTTGAAAGCACATGAAAAGCGGCAAAACGTGGACAATGATGCCCTTGGCCAAAAAGGGCGTATGCGGTTTTTCCTGAATATATTCAGGAAAAAACGCATACGCCCTTTTTGGCAAACCAAGCAACCTGGAAAGGCCAATCAGCGCTCCAAAGAAGTCTCGCTTCCCAGCGGGCAAAAGGGCCATGCGGAAAAAAGTGTCCAAACCAGAAATGCAGGACCGGCCATGGAGAAATGGGAGCCTTGCTACGCTGATGGGTGGGATGTAAATTGCCAACAGCCACTCTGGAGAAGTGTACGGTGTGTTCTGAAACATCTAAAAAACACAGCTTGGAGAGCATAGGGCACTTCCACTCATGGGCGTATAAATTGGGAAAACTAAAAATCAGCAAGACACAGGCACCCCAAAGTTTAGGGCTGCTCTGTTGACAAGAACCCCCACTTCATTACACCTTAAATATCCTAGGAAAGAGAAAAATGGATAAAGAAGTTGGGGTCCTCATGTACAATGGAATATCACTCAGCCATGAAATCAACGTCATAAGGCTAGTAGCAGCACGATGAGTGGATTTAGGTACGACGATTCTAAGTGAAATAAGTCACACAGAAAAAGACACTTATCATAAGATATCACTTCTAGAGGGAATGTAAAAACCGCTACACTTGAACTGAATTACAAAACAGAACAGAGTCACACGTTTAGGAAACACACTATGGCTGCTGAACGGGAAAGGTGAGGTGGGGTGATGCATAAAACAAGGGTTTCAAATTAGCTCAGATACCGTTCCATAAACCCAATATGTAAGAGACAAGACCTATTCCTTTTTCAGTGAACTGGACTCAACACCCCCTATTCACCGCACAAGAATATATCTGACTAGTAAGAATCTTCAAACCTATGTATTGATATCTCTCTGTAAGTGAGTCAAGGGGGTGTAAAGCGGCATAAACACAGCCGTGAAAAGCAGCTAAACCCCATTATAAAAATAAATTACTTTTCAAAACCCGTGAAACAAAGACAGTGAAAGAGAGAGAAATTCTTCCAAAATTCGTTCAGGGGCTGTGATGCAACCTGGATTGACCATATCTAGACCCACAGCTGATTGAGACATCAGGGTGGACACTCTTGGGGCTGAGAGGTTCGGTGAGGTTGGGTGAGCCAACGCAGACCCTTTCAAGTAATACTGCATGGTACCCATCCCATGGGTCCCAAATCTCCAGGTTCAAGGGCATCTTCCTACGTCGAAAACAGGCATGAGAAACCCAGAAGATGGTACACCGTGTGATCGGGAAAGGTTTCTAAAACGCACCTCATTTCTCATCTCCTTTGCTCGGATTCGCCATTCCAGCCGATTTACTAGCCATCTCCCTCCTTGGAGAATCAGCAACTTTACCCTCCTGTTCCGTACAGGTTGCAAATTGTCCTGAGGATGAACGGGAAGAGGGGGAACCAATGAGAGACTAGCTCTAGGTGTTGGGACAGGCACAGGTCACTCTATTTTCCCATCAGGAAGAAGAATTAAGAACAAGCTCAGCCTGCCCCCCAGAACCAGAAGAGGGCCTGAAGCAATCCTGCGCTTTTGCGGCCAGCTCCCAAAAAAGCGAGTTGAAAAATGGAGCTCAGGGGCACTGCAATTCACAAACCTGCAGAGTTTTAAATGATACCTCTCGTCCACAAATATATTAAGGGAAGGCAACGAAGAGGCTTTGAAAGCAAGGCAGAATTGCAGGAAACAGATTTCAGGAGGTAGATTCGAATCGCCTTGAAAGCACATGAAAAGCGGCAAAACGTGGACAATGATGCCCTTGGCCAAAAAGGGCGTATGCGGTTTTTCCTGAATATATTCAGGAAAAAACGCATACGCCCTTTTTGGCAAACCAAGCAACCTGGAAAGGCCAATCAGCGCTCCAAAGAAGTCTCGCTTCCCAGCGGGCAAAAGGGCCATGCGGAAAAAAGTGTCCAAACCAGAAATGCAGGACCGGCCATGGAGAAATGGGAGCCTTGCTACGCTGATGGGTGGGATGTAAATTGCCAACAGCCACTCTGGAGAAGTGTACGGTGTGTTCTGAAACATCTAAAAAACACAGCTTGGAGAGCATAGGGCACTTCCACTCATGGGCGTATAAATTGGGAAAACTAAAAATCAGCAAGACACAGGCACCCCAAAGTTTAGGGCTGCTCTGTTGACAAGAACCCCCACTTCATTACACCTTAAATATCCTAGGAAAGAGAAAAATGGATAAAGAAGTTGGGGTCCTCATGTACAATGGAATATCACTCAGCCATGAAATCAACGTCATAAGGCTAGTAGCAGCACGATGAGTGGATTTAGGTACGACGATTCTAAGTGAAATAAGTCACACAGAAAAAGACACTTATCATAAGATATCACTTCTAGAGGGAATGTAAAAACCGCTACACTTGAACTGAATTACAAAACAGAACAGAGTCACACGTTTAGGAAACACACTATGGCTGCTGAACGGGAAAGGTGAGGTGGGGTGATGCATAAAACAAGGGTTTCAAATTAGCTCAGATACCGTTCCATAAACCCAATATGTAAGAGACAAGACCTATTCCTTTTTCAGTGAACTGGACTCAACACCCCCTATTCACCGCACAAGAATATATCTGACTAGTAAGAATCTTCAAACCTATGTATTGATATCTCTCTGTAAGTGAGTCAAGGGGGTGTAAAGCGGCATAAACACAGCCGTGAAAAGCAGCTAAACCCCATTATAAAAATAAATTACTTTTCAAAACCCGTGAAACAAAGACAGTGAAAGAGAGAGAAATTCTTACAAAATTCGTTCAGGGGCTGTGATGCAACCTGGATTGACCATATCTAGACCCACAGCTGATTGAGACATAAGGGTGGACACTCTTGGGGCTGAGAGGTTCGGTGAGGTTGGGTGAGCCAACGCAGACCCTTTCAAGTAATACTGCATGGTACCCATCCCATGGGTCCCAAATCTCCAGGTTCAAGGGCATCTTCCTACGTCGAAAACAGGCATGAGAAACCCAGAAGATGGTACACCGTGTGATCGGGAAAGGTTTCTAAAACGCACCTCATTTCTCATCTCCTTTGCTCGGGTTCGCCATTCCAGCCGATTTACTAGCTATCTCCCTCCTTGGAGAATCAGCACCTTTACCCTCCTGTTCCGTACAGGTTGCAAATTGTCCTGAGGATGAACGGGAAGAGGGGGAACCAATGAGAGACAAGCTCTAGGTGTTGGGAAAGGCACAGGTCACTCTATTTTCCCATCAGGAAGAAGAATTAAGCACAAGCTCAGCCTGCCCCCCAGAACCAGAAGAGGGCCTGAAGCAATCCTGCGCTTTTGCGGCCAGCTCCCAAAAAAGCGAGTTGAAAAATGGAGCTCAGGGGCACTGCAATTCACAAACCTGCAGAGTTTTAAATGATACCTCTCGTCCACAAATATATTAAGGGAAGGCAACGAAGAGGCTGTGAAAGCAAGGCAGAATTGCAGGAAACAGATTTCAGGAGGTAGATTCGAATCGCCTTGAAAGCACATGAAAAGCGGCAAAACGTGGACAATGATGCCCTTGGCCAAAAAGGGCGTATGCGTTTTTTCCTGAATATATTCAGGAAAAAACGCATACGCCCTTTTTGGCCAACCAAGCAAACTGGAAAGGCCAATCAGCGCTCCAAAGAAGTCTCGCTTCCCAGCGGGCAAAAGGGCCATGCGGAAAAAAGTGTCCAAACCAGAAATGCAGGACCGGCCATGGAGAAATGGGAGCCTTGCTACGCTGATGGGTGGGATGTAAATTGCCAACAGCCACTCTGGAGAAGTGTACGGTGTGTTCTGAAACATCTAAAAAACACAGCTTGGAGAGCATAGGGCACTTCCACTCATGGGCGTATAAATTGGGAAAACTAAAAATCAGCAAGACACAGGCACCCCAAAGTTTAGGGCTGCTCTGTTGACAAGAACCCCCACTTCATTACACCTGAAATATCCTAGGAAAGAGAAAAATGGATAAAGAAGTTGTGGTCCTCCTGTACAATGGAATATCACTCAGCCATGAAATCAACGTCATAAGGCTAGTAGCAGCACGATGAGTGGATTTAGGTACGACGATTCTAAGTGAAATAAGTCACACAGAAAAAGACACTTATCATAAGATATCACTTCTAGAGGGAATGTAAAAACCGCTACACTTGAACTGAATTACAAAACAGAACAGAGTCACACGTTTAGAAAACACACTATGGCTGCTGAACGGGAAAGGTGAGGTGGGGAGATGCATAAAACAAGGGTTTCAAATTAGCTCAGATACCGTTCCATAAACCCAATATGTAAGAGACAAGACCTATTCCTTTTTCAGTGAACTGGACTCAACACCCCCGATTCACCGCACAAGAATATATCTGACTAGTAAGAATCTTCAAACCTATGTATTGATATCTCTCTGTAAGTGAGTCAAGGGGGTGTAAAGCGGCATAAACACAGCCGTGAAAAGCAGCTAAACCCCATTATAAAAATAAATTACTTTTCAAAACCCGTGAAACAAAGACAGTGAAAGAGAGAGAAATTCTTCCAAAATTCGTTCAGGGGCTGTGATGCAACCTGGATTGACCATATCTAGACCCAGAGCTGATTGAAACATAAGGGTGGACACTCTTGGGGCTGAGAGGTTCGGTGAGGTTGGGTGAGCCAACGCAGACCCTTTCAAGTAATACTGCATGGTACCCATCCCATGGGTCCCAAATCTCCAGGTTCAAGGGCATCTTCCTACGTCGAAAACAGGCATGAGAAACCCAGAAGATGGTACACCGTGTGATCGGGAAAGGTTTCTAAAACGCACCTCATTTCTCATCTCCTTTGCTCGGGTTCGCCATTCCAGCCGATTTACTAGCCATCTCCCTCCTTGGAGAATCAGCACCTTTACCCTCCTGTTCCGTACAGGTTGCAAATTGTCCTGAGGATGAACGGGAAGAGGGGGAACCAATGAGAGACTAGCTCTAGGTGTTGGGAAAGGCACAGGTCACTCTATTTTCCCATCAGGAAGAAGAATTAAGCACAAGCTCAGCCTGCCCCCCAGAACCAGAAGAGGGCCTGAAGCAATCCTGCGCTTTTGCGGCCAGCTCCCAAAAAAGCGAGTTGAAAAATGGAGCTCAGGGGCACTGCAATTCACAAACCTGCAGAGTTTTAAATGATACCTCTCGTCCACAAATATATTAAGGGAAGGCAACGAAGAGGCTTTGAAAGCAAGGCAGAATTGCAGGAAACAGATTTCAGGAGGTAGATTCGAATCGCCTTGAAAGCACATGAAAAGCGGCAAAACGTGGACAATGATGCCCTTGGCCAAAAAGGGCGTATGCGTTTTTTCCTGAATATATTCAGGAAAAAACGCATACGCCCTTTTTGGCCAACCAAGCAACCTGGAAAGGCCAATCAGCGCTCCAAAGAAGTCTCGCTTCCCAGCGGGCAAAAGGGCCATGCGGAAAAAAGTGTCCAAACCAGAAATGCAGGACCGGCCATGGAGAAATGGGAGCCTTGCTACGCTGATGGGTGGGATGTAAATTGCCAACAGCCACTCTGGAGAAGTGTACGGTGTGTTCTGAAACATCTAAAAAACACAGCTTGGAGAGCATAGGGCACTTCCACTCATGGGCGTATAAATTGGGAAAACTAAAAATCAGCAAGACACAGGCACCCCAAAGTTTAGGGCTGCTCTGTTGACAAGAACCCCCACTTCATTACACCTTAAATATCCTAGGAAAGAGAAAAATGGATAAAGAAGTTGGGGTCCTCATGTACAATGGAATATCACTCAGCCATGAAATCAACGTCATAAGGCTAGTAGCAGCAGGATGAGTGGATTTAGGTACGACGATTCTAAGTGAAATAAGTCACACAGAAAAAGACACTTATCATAAGATATCACTTCTAGAGGGAATGTAAAAACCGCTACACTTGAACTGAATTACAAAACAGAACAGAGTCACACGTTTAGGAAACACACTATGGCTGCTGAACGGGAAAGGTGAGGTGGGGTGATGCATAAAACAAGGGTTTCAAATTAGCTCAGATACCGTTCCATAAACCCAATATGTAAGAGACAAGACCTATTCCTTTTTCAGTGAACTGGACTCAACACACCCTATTCACCGCACAAGAATATATCTGACTAGTAAGAATCTTCAAACCTATGTATTGATATCTCTCTGTAAGTGAGTCAAGGGGGTGTAAAGCGGCATAAACACAGCCGTGAAAAGCAGCTAAACCCCATTATAAAAATAAATTACTTTTCAAAACCCGTGAAACAAAGACAGTGAAAGAGAGAGAAATTCTTACAAAATTCGTTCAGGGGCTGTGATGCAACCTGGATTGACCATATCTAGACCCACAGCTGATTGAGACATAAGGGTGGACACTCTTGGGGCTGAGAGGTTCGGTGAGGTTGGGTGAGCCAACGCAGACCCTTTCAAGTAATACTGCATGGTACCCATCCCATGGGTCCCAAATCTCCAGGTTCAAGGGCATCTTCCTACGTCGAAAACAGGCATGAGAAACCCAGAAGATGGTACACCGTGTGATCGGGAAAGGTTTCTAAAACGTACCTCATTTCTCATCTCCTTTGCTCGGGTTCGCCATTCCAGCCGATTTACTATCCATCTCCCTCCTTGGAGAATCAGCACCTTTAACCTCCTGTTCCGTACAGGTTGCAATTTGTCCTGAGGATGAACGGGAAGAGGGGGAACCAATGAGAGACTAGCTCCAGGGGTTGGGACAGGCACAGGTCACTCTATTTTCCCATCAGGAAGAAGAATTAAGCACAAGCTCAGCCTGCCCCCCAGAACCAGAAGAGGGCCTGAAGCAATCCTGCGCTTTTGCGGCCAGCTCCCAAAAAAGCGAGTTGAAAAATGGAGCTCAGGGGCACTGCAATTCACAAACCTGCAGAGTTTTAAATGATACCTCTCGTCCACAAATATATTAAGGGAAGGCAACGAAGAGGCTTTGAAAGCAAGGCAGAATTGCAGGAAACAGATTTCAGGAGGTAGATTGGAATCGCCTTGAAAGCACATGAAAAGCGGCAAAACGTGGACAATGATGCCCTTGGCCAAAAAGGGCATATGCGTTTTTTCCTGAATATATTCAGGAAAAAACGCATACGCCCTTTTTGGCCAACCAAGCAACCTGGAAAGGCCAATCAGCGCTCCAAAGAAGTCTCGCTTCCCAGCGGGCAAAAGGGCCATGCGGAAAAAAGTGTCCAAACCAGAAATGCAGGACCGGCCATGGAGAAATGGGAGCCTTGCTACGCTGATGGGTGGGATGTAAATTGCCAACAGCCACTCTGGAGAAGTGTACGGTGTGTTCTGAAACATCTAAAAAACACAGCTTGGAGAGCATAGGGCACTTCCACTCATGGGCGTATAAATTGGGAAAACTAAAAATCAGCAAGACACAGGCACCCCAAAGTTTAGGGCTGCTCTGTTGACAAGAACCCCCACTTCATTACACCTTAAATATCCTAGGAAAGAGAAAAATGGATAAAGAAGTTGGGGTCCTCATGTACAATGGAATATCACTCAGCCATGAAATCAACGTCATAAGGCTAGTAGCAGCAGGATGAGTGGATTTAGGTACGACGATTCTAAGTGAAATAAGTCACACAGAAAAAGACACTTATCATAAGATATCACTTCTAGAGGGAATGTAAAAACCGCTACACTTGAACTGAATTACAAAACAGAACAGAGTCACACGTTTAGGAAACACACTATGGCTGCTGAACGGGAAAGGTGAGGTGGGGTGATGCATAAAACAAGGGTTTCAAATTAGCTCAGATACCGTTCCATAAACCCAATATGTAAGAGACAAGACCTATTCCTTTTTCAGTGAACTGGACTCAACACACCCTATTCACCGCACAAGAATATATCCGACTAGTAAGAATCTTCAAACCTATGTATTGATATCTCTCTGTAAGTGAGTCAAGGGGGTGTAAAGCGGCATAAACACAGCCGTGAAAAGCAGCTAAACCCCATTATAAAAATAAATTACTTTTCAAAACCCGTGAAACAAAGACAGTGAAAGAGAGAGAAATTCTTCCAAAATTCGTTCAGGGGCTGTGATGCAACCTGGATTGACCATATCTAGACCCACAGCTGATTGAGACATAAGGGTGGACACTCTTGGGGCTGAGAGGTTCGGTGAGGTTGGGTGAGCCAACGCAGACCCTTTCAAGTAATACTGCATGGTACCCATCCCATGGGTCCCAAATCTCCAGGTTCAAGGGCATCTTCCTACGTCGAAAACAGGCATGAGAAACCCAGAAGATGGTACACCGTGTGATCGGGAAAGGTTTCTAAAACGCACCTCATTTCTCATCTCCTTTGCTCGGGTTCGCCATTCCAGCCGATTTACTAGGCATCTCCCTCCTTGGAGAATCAGCACCTTTACCCTCCTGTTCCGTACAGGTTGCAAATTGTCCTGAGGATGAACGGGAAGAGGGGGAACCAATGAGAGACAAGCTCTAGGTGTTGGGAAAGGCACAGGTCACTCTATTTTCCCATCAGGAAGAAGAATTAAGCACAAGCTCAGCCTGCCCCCCAGAACCAGAAGAGGGCCTGAAGCAATCCTGCGCTTTTGCGGCCAGCTCCCAAAAAAGCGAGTTGAAAAATGGAGCTCAGGGGCACTGCAATTCACAAACCTGCAGAGTTTTAAATGATACCTCTCGTCCACAAATATATTAAGGGAAGGCAATGAAGAGGCTTTGAAAGCAAGGCAGAATTGCAGGAAACAGATTTCAGGAGGTAGATTCGAATCGCCTTGAAAGCACATGAAAAGCGGCAAAACGTGGACAATGATGCCCTTGGCCAAAAAGGGCGTATGCGTTTTTTCCTGAATATATTCAGGAAAAAACGCATACGCCCTTTTTGGCCAACCAAGCAAACTGGAAAGGCCAATCAGCGCTCCAAAGAAGTCTCGCTTCCCAGCGGGCAAAAGGGCCATGCGGAAAAAAGTGTCCAAACCAGAAATGCAGGACCGGCCATGGAGAAATGGGAGCCTTGCTACGCTGATGGGTGGGATGTAAATTGCCAACAGCCACTCTGGAGAAGTGTACGGTGTGTTCTGAAACATCTAAAAAACACAGCTTGGAGAGCATAGGGCACTTCCACTCATGGGCGTATAAATTGGGAAAACTAAAAATCAGCAAGACACAGGCACCCCAAAGTTTAGGGCTGCTCTGTTGACAAGAACCCCCACTTCATTACACCTGAAATATCCTAGGAAAGAGAAAAATGGATAAAGAAGTTTTGGTCCTCCTGTACAATGGAATATCACTCAGCCATGAAATCAACGTCATAAGGCTAGTAGCAGCACGATGAGTGGATTTAGGTACGACGATTCTAAGTGAAATAAGTCACACAGAAAAAGACACTTATCATAAGATATCACTTCTAGAGGGAATGTAAAAACCGCTACACTTGAACTGAATTACAAAACAGAACAGAGTCACACGTTTAGGAAACACACTACGGCTGCTGAACGGGAAAGGTGAGGTGGGGTGATGCATAAAACAAGGGTTTCAAATTAGCTCAGATACCGTTCCATAAACCCAATATGTAAGAGACAAGACCTATTCCTTTTTCAGTGAACTGGACTCAACACCCCCGATTCACCGCACAAGAATATATCTGACTAGTAAGAATCTTCAAACCTATGTATTGATATCTCTCTGTAAGTGAGTCAAGGGGGTGTAAAGCGGCATAAACACAGCCGTGAAAAGCAGCTAAACCCCATTATAAAAATAAATTACTTTTCAAAACCCGTGAAACAAAGACAGTGAAAGAGAGAGAAATTCTTCCAAAATTCGTTCAGGGGCTGTGATGCAACCTGGATTGACCATATCTAGACCCACAGCTGATTGAGACATAAGGGTGGACACTCTTGGGGCTGAGAGGTTCGGTGAGGTTGGGTGAGCCAACGCAGATCCTTTCAAGTAATACTGCATGGTACCCATCCCATGGGTCCCAAATCTCCAGGTTCAAGGGCATCTACCTACGTCGAAAACAGGCATGAGAAACCCAGAAGATGGTACACCGTGTGGTCGGGAAAGGTTTCTAAAACGCACCTCATTTCTCATCTCCTTTGCTCGGGTTCGCCATTCCAGCCGATTTACTAGCCATCTCCCTCCTTGGAGAATCAGCACCTTTACCCTCCTGTTCCGTACAGGTTGCAAATTGTCCTGAGGATGAACGGGAAGAGGGGGAACCAATGAGAGACTAGCTCTAGGTGTTGGGAAAGGCACAGGTCACTCTATTTTCCCATCAGGAAGAAGAATTAAGCACAAGCTCAGCCTGCCCCCCAGAACCAGAAGAGGGCCTGAAGCAATCCTGCGCTTTTGCGGCCAGCTCCCAAAAAAGCGAGTTGAAAAATGGAGCTCAGGGGCACTGCAATTCACAAACCTGCAGAGTTTTAAATGATACCTCTCGTCCACAAATATATTAAGGGAAGGCAACGAAGAGGCTGTGAAAGCAAGGCAGAATTGCAGGAAACAGATTTCAGGAGGTAGATTCGAATCGCCTTGAAAGCACATGAAAAGCGGCAAAACGTGGACAATGATGCCCTTGGCCAAAAAGGGCGTATGCGTTTTTTCCTGAATATATTCAGGAAAAAACGCATACACCCTTTTTGGCCAACCAAGCAAACTGGAAAGGCCAATCAGCGCTCCAAAGAAGTCTCGCTTCCCAGCGGGCAAAAGGGCCATGCGGAAAAAAGTGTCCAAACCAGAAATGCAGGACCGGCCATGGAGAAATGGGAGCCTTGCTACGCTGATGGGTGGGATGTAAATTGCCAACAGCCACTCTGGAGAAGTGTACGGTGTGTTCTGAAACATCTAAAAAACACAGCTTGGAGAGCATAGGGCACTTCCACTCATGGGCGTATAAATTGGGAAAACTAAAAATCAGCAAGACACAGGCACCCCAAAGTTTAGGGCTGCTCTGTTGACAAGAACCCCCACTTCATTACACCTGAAATATCCTAGGAAAGAGAAAAATGGATAAAGAAGTTGTGGTCCTCCTGTACAATGGAATATCACTCAGCCATGAAATCAACGTCATAAGGCTAGTAGCAGCACGATGAGTGGATTTAGGTACGACGATTCTAAGTGAAATAAGTCACACAGAAAAAGACACTTATCATAAGATATCACTTCTAGAGGGAATGTAAAAACCGCTACACTTGAACTGAATTACAAAACAGAACAGAGTCACACGTTTAGAAAACACACTATGGCTGCTGAACGGGAAAGGTGAGGTGGGGTGATGCATAAAACAAGGGTTTCAAATTAGCTCAGATACCGTTCCATAAACCCAATATGTAAGAGACAAGACCTATTCCTTTTTCAGTGAACTGGACTCAACACCCCCGATTCACCGCACAAGAATATATCTGACTAGTAAGAATCTTCAAACCTATGTATTGATATCTCTCTGTAAGTGAGTCAAGGGGGTGTAAAGCGGCATAAACACAGCCGTGAAAAGCAGCTAAACCCCATTATAAAAATAAATTACTTTTCAAAACCCGTGAAACAAAGACAGTGAAAGAGAGAGAAATTCTTCCAAAATTCGTTCAGGGGCTGTGATGCAACCTGGATTGACCATATCTAGACCCACAGCTGATTGAAACATAAGGGTGGACACTCTTGGGGCTGAGAGGTTCGGTGAGGTTGGGTGAGCCAACGCAGACCCTTTCAAGTAATACTGCATGGTACCCATCCCATGGGTCCCAAATCTCCAGGTTCAAGGGCATCTTCCTACGTCGAAAACAGGCATGAGAAACCCAGAAGATGGTACACCGTGTGATCGGGAAAGGTTTCTAAAACGCACCTCATTTCTCATCTCCTTTGCTCGGGTTCGCCATTCCAGCCGATTTACTAGCCATCTCCCTCCTTGGAGAATCAGCACCTTTACCCTCCTGTTCCGTACAGGTTGCAAATTGTCCTGAGGATGAACGGGAAGAGGGGGAACCAATGAGAGACCAGCTCTAGGTGTTGGGAAAGGCACAGGTCACTCTATTTTCCCATCAGGAAGAAGAATTAAGCACAAGCTCAGCCTGCCCCCCAGAACCAGAAGAGGGCCTGAAGCAATCCTGCGCTTTTGCGGCCAGCTCCCAAAAAAGCGAGTTGAAAAATGGAGCTCAGGGGCACTGCAATTCACAAACCTGCAGAGTTTTAAATGATACCTCTCGTCCACAAATATATTAAGGGAAGGCAACGAAGAGGCTTTGAAAGCAAGGCAGAATTGCAGGAAACAGATTTCAGGAGGTAGATTCGAATCGCCTTGAAAGCACATGAAAAGCGGCAAAACGTGGACAATGATGCCCTTGGCCAAAAAGGGCGTATGCGTTTTTTCCTGAATATATTCAGGAAAAAACGCATACGCCCTTTTTGGCCAACCAAGCAACCTGGAAAGGCCAATCAGCGCTCCAAAGAAGTCTCGCTTCCCAGCGGGCAAAAGGGCCATGCGGAAAAAAGTGTCCAAACCAGAAATGCAGGACCGGCCATGGAGAAATGGGAGCCTTGCTACGCTGATGGGTGGGATGTAAATTGCCAACAGCCACTCTGGAGAAGTGTACGGTGTGTTCTGAAACATCTAAAAAACACAGCTTGGAGAGCATAGGGCACTTCCACTCATGGGCGTATAAATTGGGAAAACTAAAAATCAGCAAGACACAGGCACCCCAAAGTTTAGGGCTGCTCTGTTGACAAGAACCCCCACTTCATTACACCTTAAATATCCTAGGAAAGAGAAAAATGGATAAAGAAGTTGGGGTCCTCATGTACAATGGAATATCACTCAGCCATGAAATCAACGTCATAAGGCTAGTAGCAGCAGGATGAGTGGATTTAGGTACGACGATTCTAAGTGAAATAAGTCACACAGAAAAAGACACTTATCATAAGATATCACTTCTAGAGGGAATGTAAAAACCGCTACACTTGAACTGAATTACAAAACAGAACAGAGTCACACGTTTAGGAAACACACTATGGCTGCTGAACGGGAAAGGTGAGGTGGGGTGATGCATAAAACAAGGGTTTCAAATTAGCTCAGATACCGTTCCATAAACCCAATATGTAAGAGACAAGACCTATTCCTTTTTCAGTGAACTGGACTCAACACACCCTATTCACCGCACAAGAATATATCTGACTAGTAAGAATCTTCAAACCTATGTATTGATATCTCTCTGTAAGTGAGTCAAGGGGGTGTAAAGCGGCATAAACACAGCCGTGAAAAGCAGCTAAACCCCATTATAAAAATAAATTACTTTTCAAAACCCGTGAAACAAAGACAGTGAAAGAGAGAGAAATTCTTACAAAATTCGTTCAGGGGCTGTGATGCAACCTGGATTGACCATATCTAGACCCACAGCTGATTGAGACATAAGGGTGGACACTCTTGGGGCTGAGAGGTTCGGTGAGGTTGGGTGAGCCAACGCAGACCCTTTCAAGTAATACTGCATGGTACCCATCCCATGGGTCCCAAATCTCCAGGTTCAAGGGCATCTTCCTACGTCGAAAACAGGCATGAGAAACCCAGAAGATGGTACACCGTGTGATCGGGAAAGGTTTCTAAAACGCACCTCATTTCTCATCTCCTTTGCTCGGGTTCGCCATTCCAGCCGATTTACTAGCCATCTCCCTCCTTGGAGAATCAGCACCTTTACCCTCCTTTTCCGTACAGGTTGCAAATTGTCCTGAGGATGAACGGGAAGAGGGGGAACCAATGAGAGACTAGCTCTAGGTGTTGGGAAAGGCACAGGTCACTCTATTTTCCCATCAGGAAGAAGAATTAAGCACAAGCTCAGCCTGCCCCCCAGAACCAGAAGAGGGCCTGAAGCAATCCTGCGCTTTTGCGGCCAGCTCCCAAAAAAGCGAGTTGAAAAATGGAGCTCAGGGGCACTGCAATTCACAAACCTGCAGAGTTTTAAATGATACCTCTCGTCCACAAATATATTAAGGGAAGGCAACGAAGAGGCTTTGAAAGCAAGGCAGAATTGCAGGAAACAGATTTCAGGAGGTAGATTCGAATCGCCTTGAAAGCACATGAAAAGCGGCAAAACGTGGACAATGATGCCCTTGGCCAAAAAGGGCATATGCGTTTTTTCCTGAATATATTCAGGAAAAAACGCATACGCCCTTTTTGGCCAACCAAGCAACCTGGAAAGGCCAATCAGCGCTCCAAAGAAGTCTCGCTTCCCAGCGGGCAAAAGGGCCATGCGGAAAAAAGTGTCCAAACCAGAAATGCAGGACCGGCCATGGAGAAATGGGAGCCTTGCTACGCTGATGGGTGGGATGTAAATTGCCAACAGCCACTCTGGAGAAGTGTACGGTGTGTTCTGAAACATCTAAAAAACACAGCTTGGAGAGCATAGGGCACTTCCACTCATGGGCGTATAAATTGGGAAAACTAAAAATCAGCAAGACACAGGCACCCCAAAGTTTAGGGCTGCTCTGTTGACAAGAACCCCCACTTCATTACACCTTAAATATCCTAGGAAAGAGAAAAATGGATAAAGAAGTTGGGGTCCTCATGTACAATGGAATATCACTCAGCCATGAAATCAACGTCATAAGGCTAGTAGCAGCAGGATGAGTGGATTTAGGTACGACGATTCTAAGTGAAATAAGTCACACAGAAAAAGACACTTATCATAAGATATCACTTCTAGAGGGAATGTAAAAACCGCTACACTTGAACTGAATTACAAAACAGAACAGAGTCACACGTTTAGGAAACACACTATGGCTGCTGAACGGGAAAGGTGAGGTGGGGTGATGCATAAAACAAGGGTTTCAAATTAGCTCAGATACCGTTCCATAAACCCAATATGTAAGAGACAAGACCTATTCCTTTTTCAGTGAACTGGACTCAACACACCCTATTCACCGCACAAGAATATATCTGACTAGTAAGAATCTTCAAACCTATGTATTGATATCTCTCTGTAAGTGAGTCAAGGGGGTGTAAAGCGGCATAAACACAGCCGTGAAAAGCAGCTAAACCCCATTATAAAAATAAATTACTTTTCAAAACCCGTGAAACAAAGACAGTGAAAGAGAGAGAAATTCTTACAAAATTCGTTCAGGGGCTGTGATGCAACCTGGATTGACCATATCTAGACCCACAGCTGATTGAGACATAAGGGTGGACACTCTTGGGGCTGAGAGGTTCGGTGAGGTTGGGTGAGCCAACGCAGACCCTTTCAAGTAATACTGCATGGTACCCATCCCATGGGTCCCAAATCTCCAGGTTCAAGGGCATCTTCCTATGTCGAAAACAGGCATGAGAAACCCAGAAGATGGTACACCGTGTGATCGGGAAAGGTTTCTAAAACGCACCTCATTTCTCATCTCCTTTGCTCGGGTTCGCCATTCCAGCCGATTTACTAGCCATCTCCCTCCTTGGAGAATCAGCACCTTTACCCTCCTGTTCCGTACAGGTTGCAAATTGTCCTGAGGATGAACGGGAAGAGGGGGAACCAATGAGAGACAAGCTCTAGGTGTTGGGAAAGGCACAGGTCACTCTATTTTCCCATCAGGAAGAAGAATTAAGCACAAGCTCAGCCTGCCCCCCAGAACCAGAAGAGGGCCTGAAGCAATCCTGCGCTTTTGCGGCCAGCTCCCAAAAAAGCGAGTTGAAAAATGGAGCTCAGGGGCACTGCAATTCACAAACCTGCAGAGTTTTAAATGATACCTCTCGTCCACAAATATATTAAGGGAAGGCAACGAAGAGGCTTTGAAAGCAAGGCAGAATTGCAGGAAACAGATTTCAGGAGGTAGATTCGAATCGCCTTGAAAGCACATGAAAAGCGGCAAAACGTGGACAATGATGCCCTTGGCCAAAAAGGGCGTATGCGTTTTTTCCTGAATATATTCAGGAAAAAACGCATACGCCCTTTTTGGCCAACCAAGCAAACTGGAAAGGCCAATCAGCGCTCCAAAGAAGTCTCGCTTCCCAGCGGGCAAAAGGGCCATGCGGAAAAAAGTGTCCAAACCAGAAATGCAGGACCGGCCATGGAGAAATGGGAGCCTTGCTACGCTGATGGGTGGGATGTAAATTGCCAACAGCCACTCTGGAGAAGTGTACGGTGTGTTCTGAAACATCTAAAAAACACAGCTTGGAGAGCATAGGGCACTTCCACTCATGGGCGTATAAATTGGGAAAACTAAAAATCAGCAAGACACAGGCACCCCAAAGTTTAGGGCTGCTCTGTTGACAAGAACCCCCACTTCATTACACCTGAAATATCCTAGGAAAGAGAAAAATGGATAAAGAAGTTTTGGTCCTCCTGTACAATGGAATATCACTCAGCCATGAAATCAACGTCATAAGGCTAGTAGCAGCACGATGAGTGGATTTAGGTACGACGATTCTAAGTGAAATAAGTCACACAGAAAAAGACACTTATCATAAGATATCACTTCTAGAGGGAATGTAAAAACCGCTACACTTGAACTGAATTACAAAACAGAACAGAGTCACACGTTTAGGAAACACACTACGGCTGCTGAACGGGAAAGGTGAGGTGGGGTGATGCATAAAACAAGGGTTTCAAATTAGCTCAGATACCGTTCCATAAACCCAATATGTAAGAGACAAGACCTATTCCTTTTTCAGTGAACTGGACTCAACACCCCCGATTCACCGCACAAGAATATATCTGACTAGTAAGAATCTTCAAACCTATGTATTGATATCTCTCTGTAAGTGAGTCAAGGGGGTGTAAAGCGGCATAAACACAGCCGTGAAAAGCAGCTAAACCCCATTATAAAAATAAATTACTTTTCAAAACCCGTGAAACAAAGACAGTGAAAGAGAGAGAAATTCTTCCAAAATTCGTTCAGGGGCTGTGATGCAACCTGGATTGACCATATCTAGACCCACAGCTGATTGAGACATAAGGGTGGACACTCTTGGGGCTAAGAGGTTCGGTGAGGTTGGGTGAGCCAACGCAGATCCTTTCAAGTAATACTGCATGGTACCCATCCCATGGGTCCCAAATCTCCAGGTTCAAGGGCATCTACCTACGTCGAAAACAGGCATGAGAAACCCAGAAGATGGTACACCGTGTGGTCGGGAAAGGTTTCTAAAACGCACCTCATTTCTCATCTCCTTTGCTCGGGTTCGCCATTCCAGCCGATTTACTAGCCATCTCCCTCCTTGGAGAATCAGCACCTTTACCCTCCTGTTCCGTACAGGTTGCAAATTGTCCTGAGGATGAACGGGAAGAGGGGGAACCAATGAGAGACTAGCTCTAGGTGTTGGGAAAGGCACAGGTCACTCTATTTTCCCATCAGGAAGAAGAATTAAGCACAAGCTCAGCCTGCCCCCCAGAACCAGAAGAGGGCCTGAAGCAATCCTGCGCTTTTGCGGCCAGCTCCCAAAAAAGCGAGTTGAAAAATGGAGCTCAGGGGCACTGCAATTCACAAACCTGCAGAGTTTTAAATGATACCTCTCGTCCACAAATATATTAAGGGAAGGCAACGAAGAGGCTTTGAAAGCAAGGCAGAATTGCAGGAAACAGATTTCAGGAGGTAGATTCGAATCGCCTTGAAAGCACATGAAAAGCGGCAAAACGTGGACAATGATGCCCTTGGCCAAAAAGGGCGTATGCGTTTTTTCCTGAATATATTCAGGAAAAAACGCATACGCCCTTTTTGGCCAACCAAGCAACCTGGAAAGGCCAATCAGCGCTCCAAAGAAGTCTCGCTTCCCAGCGGGCAAAAGGGCCATGCGGAAAAAAGTGTCCAAACCAGAAATGCAGGACCAGCCATGGAGAAATGGGAGCCTTGCTACGCTGATGGGTGGGATGTAAATTGCCAACAGCCACTCTGGAGAAGTGTACGGTGTGTTCTGAAACATCTAAAAAACACAGCTTGGAGAGCATAGGGCACTTCCACTCATGGGCGTATAAATTGGGAAAACTAAAAATCAGCAAGACACAGGCACCCCAAAGTTTAGGGCTGCTCTGTTGACAAGAACCCCCACTTCATTACACCTTAAATATCCTAGGAAAGAGAAAAATGGATAAAGAAGTTGGGGTCCTCATGTACAATGGAATATCACTCAGCCATGAAATCAACGTCATAAGGCTAGTAGCAGCACGATGAGTGGATTTAGGTACGAAGATTCTAAGTGAAATAAGTCACACAGAAAAAGACACTTATCATAAGATATCACTTCTAGAGGGAATGTAAAAACCGCTACACTTGAACTGAATTACAAAACAGAACAGAGTCACACGTTTAGAAAACACACTATGGCTGCTGAACGGGAAAGGTGAGGTGGGGTGATGCATAAAACAAGGGTTTCAAATTAGCTCAGATACCGTTCCATAAACCCAATATGTAAGAGACAAGACCTATTCCTTTTTCAGTGAACTGGACTCAACACCCCCTATTCACCGCACAAGAATATATCTGACTAGTAAGAATCTTCAAACCTATGTATTGATATCTCTCTGTAAGTGAGTCAAGGGGGTGTAAAGCGGCATAAACACAGCCGTGAAAAGCAGCTAAACCCCATTATAAAAATAAATTACTTTTCAAAACCCGTGAAACAAAGACAGTGAAAGAGAGAGAAATTCTTCCAAAATTCGTTCAGGGGCTGTGATGCAACCTGGATTGACCATATCTAGACCCACAGCTGATTGAGACATAAGGGTGGACACTCTTGGGGCTGAGAGGTTCGGTGAGGTTGGGTGAGCCAACGCAGACCCTTTCAAGTAATACTGCATGGTACCCATCCCATGGGTCCCAAATCTCCAGGTTCAAGGGCATCTACCTACGTCGAAAACAGGCATGAGAAACCCAGAAGATGGTACACCGTGTGATCGGGAAAGGTTTCTAAAACGCACCTCATTTCTCATCTCCTTTGCTCGGATTCGCCATTCCAGCCGATTTACTAGCCATCTCCCTCCTTGGAGAATCAGCAACTTTACCCTCCTGTTCCGTACAGGTTGCAAATTGTCCTGAGGATGAACGGGAAGAGGGGGAACCAATGAGAGACTAGCTCTAGGTGTTGGGACAGGCACAGGTCACTCTATTTTCCCATCAGGAAGAAGAATTAAGAACAAGCTCAGCCTGCCCCCCAGAACCAGAAGAGGGCCTGAAGCAATCCTGCGCTTTTGCGGCCAGCTCCCAAAAAAGCGAGTTGAAAAATGGAGCTCAGGGGCACTGCAATTCACAAACCTGCAGAGTTTTAAATGATACCTCTCGTCCACAAATATATTAAGGGAAGGCAACGAAGAGGCTTTGAAAGCAAGGCAGAATTGCAGGAAACAGATTTCAGGAGGTAGATTCGAATCGCCTTGAAAGCACATGAAAAGCGGCAAAACGTGGACAATGATGCCCTTGGCCAAAAAGGGCGTATGCGTTTTTTCCTGAATATATTCAGGAAAAAACGCATACGCCCTTTTTGGCCAACCAAGCAACCTGGAAAGGCCAATCAGCGCTCCAAAGAAGTCTCGCTTCCCAGCGGGCAAAAGGGCCATGCGGAAAAAAGTGTCCAAACCAGAAATGCAGGACCGGCCATGGAGAAATGGGAGCCTTGCTACGCTGATGGGTGGGATGTAAATTGCCAACAGCCACTCTGGAGAAGTGTACGGTGTGTTCTGAAACATCTAAAAAACACAGCTTGGAGAGCATAGGGCACTTCCACTCATGGGCGTATAAATTGGGAAAACTAAAAATCAGCAAGACACAGGCACCCCAAAGTTTAGGGCTGCTCTGTTGACAAGAACCCCCACTTCATTACACCTTAAATATCCTAGGAAAGAGAAAAATGGATAAAGAAGTTGGGGTCCTCATGTACAATGGAATATCACTCAGCCATGAAATCAACGTCATAAGGCTAGTAGCAGCACGATGAGTGGATTTAGGTACGACGATTCTAAGTGAAATAAGTCACACAGAAAAAGACACTTATCATAAGATATCACTTCTAGAGGGAATGTAAAAACCGCTACACTTGAACTGAATTACAAAACAGAACAGAGTCACACGTTTAGAAAACACACTATGGCTGCTGAACGGGAAAGGTGAGGTGGGGTGATGCATAAAACAAGGGTTTCAAATTAGCTCAGATACCGTTCCATAAACCCAATATGTAAGAGACAAGACCTATTCCTTTTTCAGTGAACTGGACTCAACACCCCCTATTCACCGCACAAGAATATATCTGACTAGTAAGAATCTTCAAACCTATGTATTGATATCTCTCTGTAAGTGAGTCAAGGGGGTGTAAAGCGGCATAAACACAGCCGTGAAAAGCAGCTAAACCCCATTATAAAAATAAATTACTTTTCAAAACCCGTGAAACAAAGACAGTGAAAGAGAGAGAAATTCTTCCAAAATTCGTTCAGGGGCTGTGATGCAACCTGGATTGACCATATCTAGACCCACAGCTGATTGAAACATAAGGGTGGACACTCTTGGGGCTGAGAGGTTCGGTGAGGTTGGGTGAGCCAACGCAGACCCTTTCAAGTAATACTGCATGGTACCCATCCCATGGGTCCCAAATCTCCAGGTTCAAGGGCATCTTCCTACGTCGAAAACAGGCATGAGAAACCCAGAAGATGGTACACCGTGTGATCGGGAAAGGTTTCTAAAACGCACCTCATTTCTCATCTCCTTTGCTCGGGTTCGCCATTCCAGCCGATTTACTAGCCATCTCCCTCCTTGGAGAATCAGCACCTTTACCCTCCTGTTCCGTACAGGTTGCAAATTGTCCTGAGGATGAACGGGAAGAGGGGGAACCAATGAGAGACTAGCTCTAGGTGTTGGGAAAGGCACAGGTCACTCTATTTTCCCATCAGGAAGAAGAATTAAGCACAAGCTCAGCCTGCCCCCCAGAACCAGAAGAGGGCCTGAAGCAATCCTGCGCTTTTGCGGCCAGCTCCCAAAAAAGCGAGTTGAAAAATGGAGCTCAGGGGCACTGCAATTCACAAACCTGCAGAGTTTTAAATGATACCTCTCGTCCACAAATATATTAAGGGAAGGCAACGAAGAGGCTTTGAAAGCAAGGCAGAATTGCAGGAAACAGATTTCAGGAGGTAGATTCGAATCGCCTTGAAAGCACATGAAAAGCGGCAAAACGTGGACAATGATGCCCTTGGCCAAAAAGGGCGTATGCGTTTTTTCCTGAATATATTCAGGAAAAAACGCATACGCCCTTTTTGGCCAACCAAGCAACCTGGAAAGGCCAATCAGCGCTCCAAAGAAGTCTCGCTTCCCAGCGGGCAAAAGGGCCATGCGGAAAAAAGTGTCCAAACCAGAAATGCAGGACCGGCCATGGAGAAATGGGAGCCTTGCTACGCTGATGGGTGGGATGTAAATTGCCAACAGCCACTCTGGAGAAGTGTACGGTGTGTTCTGAAACATCTAAAAAACACAGCTTGGAGAGCATAGGGCACTTCCACTCATGGGCGTATAAATTGGGAAAACTAAAAATCAGCAAGACACAGGCACCCCAAAGTTTAGGGCTGCTCTGTTGACAAGAACCCCCACTTCATTACACCTTAAATATCCTAGGAAAGAGAAAAATGGATAAAGAAGTTGGGGTCCTCATGTACAATGGAATATCACTCAGCCATGAAATCAACGTCATAAGGCTAGTAGCAGCAGGATGAGTGGATTTAGGTACGACGATTCTAAGTGAAATAAGTCACACAGAAAAAGACACTTATCATAAGATATCACTTCTAGAGGGAATGTAAAAACCGCTACACTTGAACTGAATTACAAAACAGAACAGAGTCACACGTTTAGGAAACACACTATGGCTGCTGAACGGGAAAGGTGAGGTGGGGTGATGCATAAAACAAGGGTTTCAAATTAGCTCAGATACCGTTCCATAAACCCAA